>NC_064811.1:86393444-86490047 GCF_023721935.1 Panthera uncia
AAGGAAAGGAAAGGAAAGGAAAGGAAAGGAAAGGAAAGGAAAGGAAAAAGGAAAGGAACGTCTTCCACCCCTCCTGAGTAACCTGTGGATGAAGTGGGACCTATCCAACTTCTTAAGACTAGTCACTGCTGTCAAATAGTAAATATGTGGAATGTCAGTTTGGTTGACTTGATGTCATTTTGCCTTTGTTTTACATTTTTCAGGAGAAGTATTCTTACAGATTAAAGGGCCCCTGGAAGATATTTATAAAATCTACTGCTACCACCATGATGAGGCGCACAGTGTACTGGAATCCTATGAAAAGGAAGAAGAGCTGAAGCAACATTTGAGCCACTGTATCCAGTCCTTAAAGTAAGGCCTTTTCAAATGATGATTTCCATGCCTAGCAGGGAACATTTTAACTGGATGTAGATGAAAGTTCTCACATAAATCCTATATTTGATGAGGCTTGCTGGGAGCTCCACTTTGTGTTCTCTTTATGAAAAGCTGACATGCCAGAAACCCTGATTGACTCTTTTCTCCCCGCTGTGAGCATGACTAAAAATAACATGGGAGAAGATTCAGGGCTCTGTAGAGATAGAAAAATGCAATATCAAAAAATGAAATGTGGAAGAAAAGGCCCTTCTTAAAGCTGTTGTTACCTCCCTGCCCACCCCCCACCATGAGACAGCATGGGGCACCGTGACCACTGCAGCATGTGGAATAATAAAGTTAGTGGAATGTTCCATGGTTCTCTGATGGCTCTCACTTTCCCCCAGATTCACTAGACCAGGTTCAGTCAGACCCTGTTCAAGTTAGTTTCAGGAGTTAGTTATGCCTTCCTTCTTTATCCTTAAAGTTTTGGTGCTACATAATATACATTTTTTTTTTAATCTGGAGGAAATTATTCACCATAAAAATCTAAAAAATATAAGGAAGTACAAATAAGATAAAAACACTTGCTATTCCATGTATTAACTCTTTGCTAGACCATGTATTAACCACAGCTTGCATTTTTTCTGATTTTATTTATATGCATAAATATGGATATGTGTTTGGGTTGATTCTCCTAAATGGAATTGGGATCTTATTTTGTATGCAGTGTTCTACCACATGAAGCTAAAGCCGACATTTCTGCCCTACTCCACATCTTACCTAGTGGTTCTACTGCGGTGTTTCATTTCTAAGGATTACCCATTGTCAAAGAATTAACCAGAGAGAGTTGTGATATCTTAATCAAAGCATACCCAGCAGTCTGAGCCTCTAGCATATTCCCCCATTAGGTACTCTATTGCAGGAGGACAAATATGGGGGTCTTAATGTGGTACAAGAGGTTGGTAGCTAAATTAAAATGAAATCATGAGACTACAGTAATCCCCCATCTTATCCATGGGAGATACGTTCCAAGACCCCCCCCACACACACTGGATTTCTGAAAACTTGGATAGTACCAAACCCTATATATACTATGTTTTTTCGTATACATTCATACCTATACCTATGATAAAGTTTAATTTATAAATTAGGCATGGTAAGAATTTAACAACAATAACTAAAATTGAACAATTATAACAATATACTGCAATAAAAGTTATATGGTCTGTCTCTCAAAATATCTTGTTGTACTATACTCACCCTTCTTCTTGTGATAATGAGAGATGATAGCATGCCTCCATGATGATGCGATGAAGTTAGGTGAATGACAGAGGCCTTGAGAAGTAGTGTTAGGCTACTATGGACCTCCTTAGGATCAGTCATCAGAAGGAGGACCATCTGCTTTCGGATCACGGTTTTTCCGTAGTAACAGAAACCCCAAGAAATGAACCCATGGATAGGGGAATTACTGGTCTCTGGAAAATGTCTTTCCAGGGGAGAGCTGGGATTGAAAGTGGGTTTAAAACAGGAGCCAAATAATTTTTTAAAAATTAACGTTACTGCCCTCTATTGGTCATTAAGTTGTTGCAGTTCTTTACCTATTTTTCATATCATGGAAAGACTATATTCAAGTCGCAAAATCACAAGCATTTATGTAGTGCTTATACTATACCGAGCATAGGTCTGGGTGCTGAAAATTAAAAAAAAGTAATAATAAATGAGAATTCACGTAACTCTTAAAGATAATATGTGACGTGTAGCTCCAGTTGAGTATTTTTCCACTATTTGCAGTTTAGTTCCGTGTTAGAAATCAATTCGGAGAAACCTTGAAGTTCGAAGTTGTATCCATGTAAATAAATTCATATATTAAAAGCAACATCGTCTAAATATGTATGGAGAAATAATGGTGTTATCCGGGGTGTGAATATCTACTTTTCCTACCTTATACTAGTGGCAAGATCTTATCAGTAAATGTCTTACTTGAGTCACTCTCCTTCTTCAATTTCTAGAAATAAAAATCTCACAGCAAGTGAACAACTAGGACCTTTAACTATCGCTCCAACTACAACCTCAGGAATGGAGGTCCATACCAGGAACGGATGTAGCTAATTTACTTTGGCATGTGCTCCTAACAGCTGACTAGAAGTGGGGCTGTCTGTTCAGAGTGGGGTGAACACTAGTTTATTCATCATTAAGGCTTTTGACTCCTAAGAGAAAGAAATGGACCCTGCCAGAATACTCCATTAGGCAGTGTAGTTCAGTATCATACCCCCTACAAGCAGCTAAAAGGCAGAGGTAATTTTGAAACATCATGAAGTATCAATTACTGAAAATGACTTTCAGACCCAATGACTTACTTGATCTTTTTCTGAAAGCCTTGAGTTATTGCCCTGGTGGATGTCCCAAATCTTGTGTATTCAGCACTACTCTGATTCTAGGGAGTAATTTCAGGCACTGGAAGGTGCTAAGGCTTAGAAAGCACAAAAATCCAAGCAAAGTAATATTGACACTACTATTTCTTAAGGGAAAGAAAAATCAAAATAAAATAGCTTAAGTTAGAGCTATTTTCCCAAAAGTTGCCTTTCCATGAAAATAAAGTTGATGATGAATTGTACTGGTCTGCCCAAAAGCTGAGAGCAGAATTATTGACATTACTATAATACTGGCTTCAATTGAGCTAAGCTTTAAATTCTGAGAAACAGGTTTTTAAACAGGTTTATAGGCCAAAGAGAGTCTGGAACACCCCAAGGGCTTGGTTTCCCTTGCCAAGTAATCAGTCAAAGCTATTACTGGGGCTCTGCCTTCTCCTTGTGGCTAAATAACGGAGCCCAAGTGCACAGTTGCCAATTTCTAATGAATATTAGGTGTGGCCTTCATTTCTACCGTGCAAGGGGATATTGAAGCAATATCCATGAGAGAGGTGGCTTCAGGTCTCAGAAGTTAAAGCAGATTTTAAGCAACTTAGGTTGCATTTGAACTAAAATTAAAATATGTTTATTGAGGGCCTAATAAATATTTATAAAAGTACTAGATAATGTTGAAAAAAACCCACATATATATGCATAGTTCTTGCCTCCTAGGATCACACTTTCTACTTGGGTAGATAAACAAAACCATCTGGAAAGTTTAATAACAATACCAAAGTTAATTTAAATAACACACCAGAAGCTGTCACGGTAAGGTTAAAGACTAATTTCCAAAAGGAGGGTAGAGAGATTTCCTGGTTCTGTAACAGACTTGAGCTCATAACCCTTGGCTATTCTTTGAAGCCCATTATCTTTCAAAAGAGAAAATAATATTTGTATCTAGAAAATAATTTTGAATCCCTTTGAAACATTAGGACAGCATTTCCTGGTGTATGATTTCCCCTGTGTCAGATCCACAGGGATGTGTATTAAAACTGCACATTCCTAGGCTCTGCTCCAGACATACATACATACATACATACACACATACATACATAAATAGGACTGCTGGGGGTCCAATCCAAGAAGCTATGGATTAACTAGCACCCTCAGGTGATTGTGGATACATACTCAGGTTAAGAACCACTTCAGAAGGAGAAATCAGTACTTACTAGCTGCTTTCCCTGAAGCATACGACTTTCTTCATAACTATAGACACCATCTAAGCAGTAATTTCAGGGTTTGGGGACCTTAAGAAAGAAAAGGCTAAAACTTTCTGGGAGTGCAGTATCACATCTACATCTGTAACTTACAAATTGGAAATCTGCAAATTTTTATTTATTCAACAAGGAATATTTACAGAATCTCATTAGTGACCCCTAAGATTGCATGAAATGCTATTAATACAGTCTCTAAATTTATGGAAGTCATTTGCTAAAGCTCTGGTTACTTAGCCTCTTTGGGGTTATTTAAGGCTTCTGATCTGTATGCAGAAAATGAAAAATAGAATAGCTATAAATGCAAGTGTAACTATAATTAGAATAGCCTGTCTGCTACCTCCTTATTCTGTTTTTCTAGCTATAAATACCACCAAATCCCTGCTGCCTTTCAGAGGCACTAGAGATCTGTTTATTTTGTAATAGATAAAGAATGAAGGGGCTTTTCCAAGTTTTTTGGTAGTTGGAAGACACATTCCTAGCTTTATGTCTAGTTGTTATAAATTTGTATACATTTTTCTTCTTCCTAACCAAAGCCACCATCCTTGGGAGGAAAACTAACTTCTAGTCATGTGGGTGCTTTGGCTGTTTGTAACACTACTACAGTTTCTCCATTCAGAGAGGAAGCTAAAAGCTTGTGCAATGCAGAATCTAAAGGAATAGAGTTTAATTTGTTCACCATATTTTATACTGCTTAATGATATTCTAAAAAACGTTCCAAATAAGAATTAAGATCATTTTTGAGGGGTGCCTGGTTGGCTCAGTCGGTTAAGCATCTGACTTTTGATTTCAGCTCAGGTCATGATCTCACAGTTTGCAAGTTCGAGCCTCGTGTCAGGCTCTGAGATGACAGTGCGGAGACTGTTTGGGATTCTCTCTTTCCCTCTCTCTCTGCCCCTTCCCTGTTTGTTTTCTCTCTCTCTCTCTCTCTCTCTCTCTCTCTCTAAAAATAAATAATAAAGTAAACACGAAAAATATTTTTAATCATTTTTGAAATGTTTTTCAATTCCTTGTTGTATGGCACCATGTTTGAACAAAGACTATTATAATTAAGAAACAGCCACATAAAAACTTCTGTTAATTTTAAGTCAACTTATAATGAGGCCGTGAGTGTAAGAGGTGTGGTGAGGGTTGTATTAAATTACTTTTATCCCGTAAAAGGGTAAGTGGACACAATTTAACTTCCTCCTTCCTGAATTGTCTTTGGCTGGGGTGAACTTCTGGAAAGTTTTAGCCTAAAAGGAAGAATTTTTAAAATGAGGAGCAAATAAAAAGGAGACATTATAAGGTAGTACTATTATTACAGGTTTTCCCTGTTAGAAAATCTCTCAGGTTCCTTTTTATAAAATGTTATACTGACATTAAATACAGTGTTTAATTTATGTTATAATATTTGTTTTATTTGGTTGAAATAAATGAAATAGAGAAAAAAATTTCTATGTCTTCTTTAGGAGTTAAAAGAACAATCTTTTCTTTCAACTTCAAATTCTCTGTTTGGTTCCAAAATTATCATGTTGTTCAGTTGTTTGCCCCGTAGAAAAATGCATTTATATTTTTATTCAACTTTTCCCCCAAATTTTCTGATCTATGATCCATAGAGCATACTGAGAAAATGAAATTCCTCATTAGAAGGGGACAGAAATTGAGATTAAAATGTGAATTTAAATAAATGGAAGGAAATGCTGCATGGGGGGTGGATAATAGTGCAATTTCTTTCATTCAAGTAGAAGCATTCTTCAAATAGCATTTAATAATTGCCTAAAATGATAACAGTTGCTGATTTAAAAAAAAACTTATGATTCTCTGCTTGATTACAACAAGGAAATCTTAGATTCAGCAGAACCCAGTTATTTCAAGATGTCTAGGAATCCATTCATAGAAGATGTGTGAAGAGTGAAGGACAAACTGTTTTACATATATGTATACCATTGTTTTCCACATATGTAGAGTACTGGGATTAATTTTTTCAAACCTTTTAAATCCATTAAATCTATGAAATTCAACATAGGTATTTACCATAGATTTTCTTCTCAATCATAGAATATGAAAAGACTATCTATTGTTATGAGATGAGGTCACAAAAATTTTTCCTATTGAAAATATTCACTGTATTCCAAAAGACTGGAAACCAGAGGTCGAGGTGATCAGGTTATGAACACAGTTTACTGCTTTATTTCTTTATAGCTATATGAAGCTTTTGGAGGAAAATTTCTATCTCCTTTCTGCCTGAAATTTAACTTGAATGATTCCCACTTCTTTTCTTGTTAATTAATTAATTTGACAAATATGTCTTGTACTCCTACCTGATGCCAGTCACTTTTTCAGGTACTGGGGCTACAGCAGAGAACAGAACAAGCACACATTCTTGCCCTCATTCAGATGGGGAGCAGAGAGATAGACAACAAATGAAATAACTGTATGGTATATTAGAAAGTGACAGTGTTATGAAGAGAAATAAAGCAGAAAAAGAGGGTAAAAAGTAGAGTAGGATGCATGGCACAATTTTTAAAAGTTTGTTTTAAAGGAACTTTAGGAAGGTTTCACTAGGAAGGTTTCACTAGGAAGAAACATTTGAGCAAAGACCTGAAGGAGATACCTGAGGCAAGAGCAACCAGGCAGAAGAACAGCAAGTGCCCAGACCTGGAGGCAGAAGCTTGTCTTAAGACTATAAAGACTATAAAAAGAGTCCTGGGCTGTTGCCATAGTTTGGGGGAAGTTTGGGAACAACAGGAAATGAGGTAGAGAGGAAGTGGAAGGAGAGGCAGATCACATTGCCTTGAAGGACTTCCATTTTTCCTGAGCTAGATGTAAGCCACAAAACTAGCAATGGCTAGTGAAAGTTTTTGTGAATTTTGATAATTAGTGAATTGTCATATTGAATAGGTGAATAGTTTATAACCTGGATAACACTGTATACAGAAATATTATGCAGCACTTGAGGGTAGCTTTCTACAAGTCAATTACAGTTTACTTTGTAGTGTTATAATCTCAATTTCTCCTGTCACTATGTTTAACTAATTCTATTCTCTCTTTTCATAATGTAAAAAAAAATTGATGTTTAAATCCATTTCACATGATCAAAATTTACTAATTACAATCTGAATCAATAGTTTTTAATCTTATATAGAGTGTGAAACAAAGTTGGTGTAGACAAATACAGGTAAAATTTAAGGGATGTGATTATGAAATAATGAGACTAATTCTCTAAAACATTCATGAAAATAACATCACTTTATTTTATGTAATAAAAATTTAAGGGTTTTATAATGCTTGCATATTGCCTTAAGTATGTAGATTTACATTAATTTACTTTTCTCCTTCTCTCTTATAGGAAAATATACATGCAAGAGTAAGTACATTCGTTTTAATAATAGAAACCAAATGTAAAGCTCATGGGGAAAATGCTATTGAGTATTTCCAAAAATTAGAATTTTTGTTTTTTACAATTATGTTTATTGCTTCTGATACATTATTTCCAATTTGCCTGAGGTAATCCTACATATTAAATTATCTCATATATTTTACAAAATGTATTAAAAGAATCCTGGGGTATAATATTTAATAAATTACAACTTTGCTGGTTCCAGGAACTCTTTAGGAATTGCTCATCGCATGTATGTTTAGGAACTTATTGTGTCCAAAACATACCTTCCTAAGAACAACATTAGTCTTTAAAAAAAAAAACAAAAAACCTCAGATTAATACCATAATGTTTTTGAAGTTTCTATAGATTAATGTACAAAAGAAAAGATCTTCATGCATTTTAGTAAATATTGGGTTTCTTCCAATTTGGACTCTTATATGATTTACAGAGAAAAAATCAAACACACATATAAAATATATTTAATATACATAAAATATTAAGATGAAATAGTTTGTCACTGGGACAATATAGAAGTTATCTTATCAAAATAACAAAACATATACACAACACTTTGGAAGATGTCAATTTTTATAGAAGGAAAACATGTCTAGTCTAATACTGAAGGATGATATTGGCTTAAATACAAACACAGATTTACCAGTACTTTTAAAAAGTACATTTACTTTCATTTTTTAAATATTCATTTTATTTTTGAGAAAGAGAGACAGAGTGTGAGCAGGCAGTGCGGGGGGGTGGGGGTGGGGGCGGGTTAGTCGGGGGAGCAGAGAGAGAGAAACAGAATCCAATGAAAGCTCCAGGCTCCTAGCTGTCAGCACAGAGTCTGATGCTGGGCTCGAACAGAGAGATCATGACCTGAGCTGAAGTTGGACGCTTAACTGACTGAGCCACCCAGGGGCCCCTAAAAAAGCATGTTTGCGGGGCGCCTGGGTGGGTCAGTCGGTTAAGCGTCGGACTTCGGCTCAGGTCGTGATCTGGTGGTCCGTGAGTTCAAGCCCCGCGTCGGGCTCTGGGCTGACAGCTCGGAACCTGGAGCCTGCTTCTGATTCTGTGTCTCCCTCTCTCTCTGACCTCCCCATTCATGCTCTGTCTCTCTCTGTCTCAAAAATAAATAAACGTTAAAAAAAATTTTAAAAAAAAGCATGTTTGCTTTAGCATGGTTAGTTAATTATCTAAAGGCCTGAGTTCCTAGTCTGTGTGTGTACTTGTGTACATGTGTGTGTGTGTGTGTGTGTGTGTGTGTTCTAAACTTATGAAACTGTACATCAGGAAATACAAAAATCTATAAAATAAAAATTATATTAACTTAAGCTGTAAATACCTGTCATTTATGCTTTGGTGCAGAGTGACCATGAGGAAAGACAGAATTTCAGAAGTGAGGTGGAAGAACCAGGCATCGGACAGGGAACTTTAAACTAAGGCCTCGTGCTCGTGTCTTGGCCAAGTTGAGATGTTAGTTTTTGACATACCAAACAGGCACCCAGTTTTCTCTCACTTTATAAGTCTTTTCTTTCAAAAGGGGGATATATATATATATATATATATATATATATAGCATGCAAACAGATGTGAGTAGTGTTGTTCAATGAGTTCCTAATTCTGAGATCATCTCATGAAAAGGTGCATGATGGAAGGGGGCCCTTGTCCTTTCACACACTGGGATCCTCCTGGCTTCTCTTCAATGATAGTTGATGCATTTGGAGGGGTGGGAAAATTCCTGTCTCCTTAAAAAGGCTTTTGCTCCGGCATTGTGCCTAGGACTAGAGATTCACATAGAAGAACTATGTGAATTACACAAGAACTTCCTATGCTACAAATTCTGCTCAGGTTTCTTTTCCTAAAGTTTTTCTCCTGTGGTTATAAAGACCAAAAAGAGAGAGAAGAGAGAGAGAGAGAGAGAGAGAGAGAGAGAGAGAAGAGGGAGAGAAAGATTCAGAGGAGAGTGAGAGACTCTTTTAATACAGTTCGCATGCACAGGCTCCCACATACAGAATACTCACAACAAACAGTACATTGTATTGAAATACTTGCTTAAAAATCGCTCTAGCTTTTAGGACAGTCCTGCTGCGTGGGAGTTAGCAGGCTTTGTATGCCCCCCCTAGCCTATTCTATACATCAAGAACTGGAAAAGAGGACGAGCAATCCCAGCATGTGGCTGGATGAACATCAAAGGCACATTCGCCATGAGTTATTTTCCTTCCTGTTTCTCTCACTCTGGTCATGAGGCACACATGCTGCTACATAAAAGGGTAAAAGGCAATGTCAAGTGCTTTGTAATTGTTTGGCTCCTTAGCAGCTAAGGCCAAGAATATTGCAGCCAAGAGTGCATTTAGGAAATGTAGGTTTTTAGATGCTTCAGAAAAATTCCTTACCTATGGAAATGGAAAATTGTGTCTGGGTTCTTTTTTTACAATTGACATATTTAAAAATACAGAAAAAGATGTTTATAACTTCTAACATGTTTATTTTGAATTATAATCTTATGCAAACGTCAAAGACAGTATTAAAGTGACAAGAATCATAGAATCCTGCACCAAAAAAATGCCTCCAAAGCATTTGATCCAAGTCCCCTGTTCTAAAGCAAGAAAAACATAACTATTCTAAATTTAACAATCTCCAGAAATGCAATGTTTTATCTTTATGTTTTTCCACTTTTTTATATGCATCCTCTGTCTGACCATGTATTCTTACCTTTGGATTCAGGATTTCTATCAATCTCAAAATGTTGTAAATTATTTTCATCTTTCTTAGGTTTTACATTTTTTTTAATTATTAAATAAACCCTGGAAAACGTAGAAAATCAAAATGAAGATAGTAGAGACAATTGGTAGTCACATTCCAGAGAGTTAACTCTTGTAGCATTTCAGGAGTCCCTTAGTTCACTGAGATTTTTTCTACACACACACACACACACACACACACACACACACACTGACTAACATAGGACCGCTATATATTTCCTGTATGTCAACTTACTACCTCATTCATCAGTGTATCATGGACACCTTTCTATGTCAGTAAATATAAATCCACATTGCTTTATGACTGTATAATATTTTATCTGATGTATACACCACAGTTTAGTTTACCAAACCCTTATAGATACTTGAATTATGTCTATCTGTCTTATAAAGATTGATGTTATGTGTTCATTCTTATACATGATATTTGTACAATAATTTGATTTTCTTAGAATGAGTTTCTAAAAGTGGAATTGCTAGATCAAAGGGCTTTTCATACTTACTGCCAGAAAATTTAAGAAAAGCTGAAATAATTTATATTCCCACTACCTGTGTATGAATTGTCCATTTATCTCCTATTAGCGAGCACTAGAAACAATTAATATGTGTTATCTTTATAACTTGTGGCAATGTAGGAGGCTCCAAATAGTATTATACTGTTTTAATTTCAATTAGTAATAATCTTGAGAATTTTTCATGTATGGTTAATTATTTGTACTCATCTAATAAATTATCTTTTTATTGATTACTTTTATTGAGATGTTCATCTTTTCCTAATAAATTGATAGTGGCTCTTTAATTAGCAAGTGTATTAACACTTTTTCTGTTTGATGTGCTATAAATAATTCTTCTAGCTTATCATCTGACTTTTAACATGGTTTATGGCAGCTTCTGTTTTCATTTTTATCTGTATAGTATTGCAGAGCTAAATTTTAAAATAGATTTATCACTTTTTTCTACCATGGCTTTCAGATTTTGTCTTGTGCTTAAAAACTCCAAGATTGTTTTAAAGTGTAATCCCGTTTCCTTCAAATTCTTATAAGTTTCATTTTTAACATTTAGACCTTTGATCTGTATGGAAATTGTTTCGGTATAAAGAATCCATTAATTTCGTCATTTTTTTCTACATAGCTAGAAATTATCATAACACCTGATATTGAATAATTTATTTTTTTTCCACAGAGTAGGAATGCCATATTTACCATGTACTTAATTTTCATACATACTTGTATTTATTTCTTGATTTTCCATTTTGTGCTATTCTTTCATCCATATATGTACCTATACCAAATGCTTTCAGTTTTGCAGCTTTATATTTTATATAAATTTTTTTATATAATTTTTTCTTTATATAAATTTATTCTTTATATAAATTTATATATAAGATATAACTAAAGTTGACCCTTAAACAGCATAGAGATTGGGGTGCTAACCCCATGCAATTGAAAATCCATGCATAACTTTTGACTCTCCCAGAACGTAACTGCTAGTAGCTTACCTTTGGCCAGAAGCGTTACTGGGAACATAGTCAATTAACACATATTTTGTCCATTACATGTATTATATACTGTGTTCTTATAATAAAGTAAGCTAGAGGAAAGAAAATATAATTAAGAAAATCATAAGGGAGAGAAAATATACTCAGTACTGTACTGTATATTTAAAAAATTCATGTATAAGTGAACACTCACAGTTCAAATTTGTGGTGTTCCAGGGGTCAACTGCAATCCCAGCCCAGTACTCTTCCTTTTCAGAATTTTCTTGGATATTCTTGCATGTTTCATTTTTTAAAATGTTTGTCCTTTTGTTAAAATTATATGTGCCGTGGTTGGAAAAGCCAAATAGTTCTACAGGATTTAAGAAAAATAGTCCTCTCTTCACTTACCTGCTTCTTAAGGACATAAGTATTTTCACATCTTTTAGTTAATATTTTGGTACTTATCTTCATCAATCTAAAAACATGTTTGGTTTTCCCTTTTTTTTAAGTGTATTTATTTATTTGGAGAGAGAGAGTGTATGTGTGTGTGCACATGCTAGCAGAGAGGGGTGGAGAGAGAGACTCCCAAGCAGGCTCTGTGCTGATAGCACAGAGCCCAATGAGGAGGGACTCCATCCCACAAACCATGAGATCACGACCTGAGCAGAGATCAAGAGTTGGTTGCTTAACCAACTGAGACACCCAGGTGTCCCTGGTTTTTCTTTTTTAAGTATTATGTTTTGTCTTCCCCTGTAGAAGACAAGAATTTATCTCTCTTCCTATACCATCTCTACTACACACACACACACACACACACACACACCCTCCACATCTCTTCATTCTTCCTATGCAGTTACATTGTCATTTGGATTAGAGCCATCATCAGTATTTGATTTCTTGTATGTGAGTATATCTGAGTAAATTTCTTTTCAAAGCTAAACCTTGGAAGAAACTGATTACTTGTTTTCCTGGGAAAACAAAAAATTGTCTCTATTTTTTAAAAAAAAAATTTTTTGTTTTCCTTGTTGTGATCATTAATGCCACACACTCACAGCCAGTCATCTCTTAAGACAACCAGATATATTATGCATGCTATCAACTTCATCTCCCTAAAAAAGCCTCTCCCAGAGCCCTTCTGACTTATTGAGT
Organism: Panthera uncia; assembly: GCF_023721935.1. Taxonomy (NCBI): domain Eukaryota; kingdom Metazoa; phylum Chordata; class Mammalia; order Carnivora; family Felidae; genus Panthera; species Panthera uncia. The sequence goes on from NC_064811.1 coordinate 86,406,170, forward strand.
CTGGACTGGGTGACTGGGCACAGCCATCTTTAAGGAACTCCCCTCCTGGCATCCTGGAGAATCTTTGCCTCTTTCCTATTTTTAGTACCTCCTTCAATAGTTTTCTATGTTTGCCAAGAAAGTAAAATTTTAGGAAATTTTATATCTCCCAAAATCTTTATTTTACCCTTACACATAATTTATAATTTGATCAAGTATAGGATTCTAAATCGAAAATCCTTCATCTTCAGAATTTAAGGGTAATTCTTCATCATTTTCTAGCTTTCAATGTCGCTACTAAAATCTGAAGCTTCTTCTGATTCTTAATTGTATGTTCGTACCCATTTGCTTGTATGTTTCTCTAAAGGATTGGAGGGTCTTCTTTTTGTCTCCAATAGTCTCAAGTTTCATGAATTCCCAAGTGTGAATCCATCTCATCCATTGTGCTGGATCCTCACCAAGTTCTTTCAACATGCTAACTCATGTCCTGTTCTTGAATTATTTTACTGATGATTTCTTCCCCATATTTGCTCTGTTCTTGGTTTCTGGGACTCTAATTATTTCAATATTGGATCTTTTAAACCAGTCTTCTCTTTTTTTTTTAATTTTTTTCTTCTCTTTTCTATCCCTTTGTATTTTTTGTTCTTCTTTCTGGAAAGTTCCTGAACATTTTCTCCAACACTTGTGAGATTTTATTTCAGCTATTATCCTTTTAATTTCCAAGAGCTCTTTCTTAGTTCTTCAAATGATCTGACTTATTTGTATAGCACCCTAAAAATTAGGCTGTTTCTTTTTTTAATGTTTATTTTTGAGAGAGTGAGAGCGAGGGCGTGAGCAGGGGAGGGGCAGAGAGAGAGGGAAATAGAGGATCCAAAGTGGGCTCTGTGCTGAGAGCCCCATTTGGGGCTCAAACTCATGAACTGTGAGATCATGACCTGAGCTGAAGTCGGATGCTTAACCAACTGAGCCACCCAGACACCCCTAGGCTGTTTCTTAAACAGGTTTGCAACTAGTCCTTCTTATTCTAAGCCCCACCTCTCCCTCTCTCCACTTCCACAGGTTCTCAGGGAGTCTAATTAATGAATCTTTGGAGGAATGATTAACTTATTGCCTCTCCATATTACTGGCTCTCTCTGGTTTGAAACTCTCTGGTAATGAATCAATTACCATTAATTCATTTTCTTTACATCTTCTTTTAAGAAAAATTTTTTTAATGTTTATTTATTTTTGAGAGAGAGAGAGACGGCAGACTGCAAGTGGGGGAGGGCCAGAGACAGAGAGGGAGACACAGAATCTGAAGCAGGTTCCAAGCTCTGAGCTGTGAGATCATGACCTGAGCCAAAGTCAGATGCTCAACCAATGAGCCACCCAGGCACCCCTTCTTCACATCTTCTAATACTTAATTGTGCGTATTTATTTTTACAACAATTTTTTATTTATGTCAAATGCTATTTCGTTATTATTTGTATAGCAATGTACAGCTTTTTTCTAAAATTGACTTAAGGTGTTTTAAAAGGAGAGTGAATGAAAATAAATTCAATAATAATACACATGGTTTGTGGCTACTGTAAAATAAATATTAAATTTAGGATACTTGTGATCATAAAACAGAGGAAATTCAAAGTAATATGATCGATAGTTAAATGATTATTTTCCCTTCCTCTTGTTTTCTCCCTCTAATTAAGATATATTGGTGTACCTCAGTCTCATATATCTGATTTTTTTATCTGCCACCACCGTTTTTACAATGTTTAAACATCATTTTTATTTTCATTGTGCCACTGTTTTCTTGTGTTTATTTTGAAGCTCTTTACAGCCAAACTGGATGCTGCTAAAACAAAGCCAGCTGTGTTTACTGGACTTTGTAAAGTCCTAATAATTCACAATGAGATTAGCGTAGCTCCTTATGTACTAAATGCTTGCCAAAGTATTCATGATAAGACAGAAGAAGAAGAAACAGAATTACAAATGAATGACTACCTTGGTTTTTAGCCCAGTGTGTATGGGAAATTGTTATGCATTTGGTTACTTTCTGTTGGGGATGCATGTGATAATTGGGTGTTTGGCTGAGCTGAGTTATATCACACATAGGACTCATTTGCCTCTCATAGTTATCAGAACTTAATCTTACTGGAAAGGATTAGGTGGGGTGAATGCCTGGAGTGTCATTATCTTAAAAGACATCCTCTATCTTTTCTACCATATTGCTTGTCTGTGTGATGCAGATATCAGAACATCATTGCTCATCACTTGGGCAACTGTCCAAAGTACGTGCCTGAAGACAAAAGTGTCTGGGAGATTTCTCATTTTTGAGAAAGCCTTTTTAAATAATTGCATTGTGACACTTTTAAGAGAAAGAGTAATAATTAATAATTGTTATTATTGCCCCTTGAAACATAAACGAGAGAGAATAGAACTTTGATATCAGAAAGTAATGGAAAAAGAAGTCATGATAAGGTATGGACACTCTAAAGGGCTGAGGTTGGTTTTTTTGAAAGATCTTAAGCTCAGAGTTACAAGTATGGCCTAAAGGCCATACATCTGGGTTTTTTTCCCCCTGTAATTAAAAATGTTAAATATGTACATAACAATAGACCAGACTAATAAGCTATCTTATTAAAATTGGGTTTTCTTTGATTGAGTTCATTGAATCATTGAATATGATTATATTCATATTTTGATGGCATTTTCAGTGATTTTTAGAGGATTAAATAAACTAATATTTGGTGATAGTCAAAGGAAAACCTCAGAAGAAATTCTGATCATATTCACACAGATAAAATGATTTCTTCTCATCAAGTTAATACCTTCCATATTCCTGACTTGTTCTTATTTAAGGGAATTATTTCTACTTAAGTGTCTAAACTGTTGTATTGTTGAAGAATCTCTGTTAAGATACATATAAATGCTGTATTTCATATTCAGATGTTTTGCTTTTGATATACCATCAGTTAGAAAATATATTTTTAGTTGCTTTTTTATTTTTATTTTTTTTTATTTTAGAGAGAGAGAGAAAGAGAGCACATAAGCAGAGGAGAGGGGCAGAGGGACAGAGGGAGAGAATCTCAAGTAGGTTCCATGCTCAGTGCAGAGCCCGACACAAGGCTCGATTCCATGACCCTGGGATCATGATGTGGGCCGAAATCAAGTCATACGCTCAACTGACCAAGCCACCCAGGCACCCCTAGTTACTTTTCTCAGTATTCATAATAGATTTACATTTTTTTTCCCATCCACTTCACCCCGTCCTCTTGGAAACCAACAACATCTCTCTTTCCCTTTCTCCCTCATTCCCTCCTTACCATCCTGTCTCCTTACATCCCTTCCTCCCGTCCTTAATGGATTTTGTGTAAATGGGTAGAAAGTGCAAGATAAATTGCACTAAAGCAGCTCTTTACTCCCTTGCAAACCATTTACTTTGAATTTCCTCAAAAGAAAAAAAAAAAAGGTTGCCACTTGGTCTGCTTCTGTATTTGTCTTTATTATAGTATCATCATTTTCTCAGCATGTGATAAAGCTCCTTGGTCTAGTATTCATGACCACTGTGCAATTTTTTTGGAAAAAATTCAATGTAAAATAAAAGCACATTACAGAAAATCTGAAATCTATCATTTCAATCTACAAATATTCATTGAGAAAATATGTATGTCAGGCTGGAGATAGAGTGATGACAGAGAAATTGAGCATAAACTGATAAATAGGGAAACAAAATGATTGCAGATAGTTGATAAGTGCTACAATAAAAATGAAAATGGGGAGATGTGTCAGAGAGTGACTGGTGTGTGTATGTGTGCACATACACATGATAATCAAAGTTCCCGAGTTTCTCATTTTTCAAATGAAGAGTTTAGTTAGATGATCTCTAAGGTGTTTTCAGGCCTTTTCTAATGATAAACTTTTCTAATTTTATCCAAAGTTTTTTAGATCCATTTCACTATTCCAGTGATATGGTGTGTTGTCTGTCCCTATTAATATTTAGAAATAATAATTAAAGAATAAAAAATTCACCTATTAAGATTGGAAAGCTGTCTATATTCTTATATATATTCTTACCTACCAAAAACAAAGCACAATTTCTGTCCATGTCTATTTACAGTGCCTCTTTATTTGCCTTTTGACATAAAAATGCTTTTAGAAACCTGACTTCTTGCTAAAAAATGCATGACAGTGGGTTGGGCAATAACATGACCAAGCTTTCAGCTTTTTTGCTTTCTGTGAACTGCTTGTCCAATTGGAATGACTCTATTCTCATGTCAGAACTCCGAAAGAGAGAGTCAGTCATGTGTGCTCACTTGTATGTAGCCATTTGAAGATCTGTTGGTTAAGAATTCCCTGTGGAAAATCATGCAAAGTCATGTGATAGCAATGATTAGTGACAGTGGTGGCATTAATAATATTCAGAGAACTGTTGCATTTATTAGAAATGTCTTCTGGGAACTGTGGTAGAACCTCTGAAACATTATAAATTCAACTATTCAATTTGGTAGAAGAGAGAAGACAATGATTTCTTTCGTCTATACTTGACAAGTCATGTTTTAAATAATGAATTTATTTTCCTTGCTAATAATCACAAAAATATCTCCAGGAAGATGTATTTTTCTTGGTTGTCTTTCCAAAAAAGGAATTCTGAATTGTTTCCCACTATTATTATGAATCTTGTCATTAAAAAAAAAAAAGGTAAGTGGAACATGGATGGAAATCCTGCTTTGAGTCCTTTTTGGTGGACAGATATACTCATGTGTTTTCTTTTAGGTTTTTAGTAGTAGGATGTTTCAGTCTGGCTTCTTTCTGTCATCCATTGCTCTTGCTTTATTTTTAGAAATTGTGTACAGGGCACCTGGGTGGCTTAGTTGGTTAAGCATCCAACTTCAGCTCAGGTCATGATCTCACAGTTCATGAGTTTAAGCCCCACATCGGGCTCTCTGCTATCAGTGCAGAGCCTGCTTTGGATCCTCTCTGCCTCTCCCCTGCTCATTCCCTCTCTCTCTCTCTCTCAAAAAATAAATAAACATTTAAAAATAAAATTGTATGCAGCCAAATGGAGGAAAAATAAAGGAGAAAAACAGTTTCAGGATTAATCATAAAAATCACAAAAATGAAAAGGAGTTAATAAGACAAATGTCTGTGAAACTGATATTATTTATCTCTATTATAGAGGCAAGCCAAACTTACTGGACATGGGCTCTTTGATGATCAAACCAATCCAGCGTGTAATGAAATACCCACTACTGCTCTGTGAACTCCAGGGCTCCACCCCTCCCTCTCACCCAGACTTCAGGGCACTCGGGGATGCCTTCACTGCAGTGAAAGACATTAATGTGAACATCAATGAACTTAAAAGACGGAAAGATTTAGGTAAGAAGAGACATGATGAATTGAGTGCTTTCTGTGACTGGAGTGTTCTGCTTCTGAGAATCAGAATATCTAAGTAGTTACAGCAGTTGTGGTGATCATGGTCATCTGATATCTAGAGTTAGAGGCCAGGGAGGAGAGTGTGATTTTGTCTGGGTTCAGGAGATCATGAGGCACACACACACACACACACACACACACACACAAATGACAAACTTTTAAAAATTAAGCAGCCCTATACTCAACCTCTGTTGCCCACCGCACGCCTGGTGACATACTGTGGCCTGAAGAAACCGTAGCGCGTCGTCCTCCTGTCACTGGCTGTATGTGTGGCAAGGAGAGATGGCATGGCCAAGTAGCTGGAGCCGTGGGAATCTAGAGCTTGGTGAAACGGATGGTGAAACAGGTCCAGCTGCTGCTACATAGAGCTCATCTGGTTCTGGCACATTAGGAATGGAGATTTTGTAGCAATAATTGTTTCACTGAAGTGAACAAGTATATTTCTTTCTCAAATTAACAAATTATTGCTAAGCATTTGTTAGCTAAGATGTAAAATTTGTGTCTGAAGTAGAATGTAGATTTCAGAACAGGAGGCACAGTTATATGGTTTCTATCATCCTGGATATAGTAATGCATTGGGATAGATTGTAGGTCCTCTCATAGTGTAATTTGTGTCCATAAGTTCACAAATGGCTTTGTGCTTCTAACATTAAAGCTCAATTCAAGGAGTGCCTGGGTGGCTCAGTCGGTTGTGTCTAACTTTGGCTCAGGTCATGATCTCATGGTTCATGGGTTCGAGCCCCGAGCCTGGAGCCTGTTTCATTTTCTATGTCTCCCTCTCTCTCTGCCTCTCCCCCGCTCGCACTCTGTCTCCCTCTGTCTCAAAAATAAATAGGCATTAAAAAAAAATTAAAATAAAGCTCAATTCAACATTAAAGCAATGGTAGGACTTTGGAGCTAACTGCTCCAACAACTTCATTTATTTTTATTATTTTTATTTTCTAATTTTTGTTCAAAAAATATGTATGTATATTAATAAATTAAAATTATAAAGAAGGTCCCAAAATAAAAAAGTGGAAGTTGTAGAGGAAGAGACACCATAAAGAAAATTAAAAGACAGTCCATAGGCAAAGGATTACTATCTAGAATATACAATTACTGATATTAAATCATTAATAAAAACATTTTAATACAGAAAAGATTAATAATAAAAGTAAGCAATTCAGAAAGAAGAATAAATTATTTTTTTTCAGGGGAACAATACATTTTAATTTATTTAATTTTCCTTAGAAAAAGTTTTTTTAATGTTTGTTTATTTTTGAGAGACAGAGACCTAGCATGAGTGGAGGAAGGGCAGAGAGAGAGAGGGAGGCACAGAATCTGAAGGGGCTCCTGGCTCTGAGCTGTCAGCACAGAGGCTGACGCAGGGCTTGAACTCATGAACTGTGAGATCATGGCCTGAGCTGAAGTCGGACGCTTAACCGACTAAACCAATCAGATGCTCCTCTATGTGTTTTTTTTTCTTCTATTTTCTTTCTTCTTTCTCCTTCTTCTCCTTCTTCTCCTTCTTTCCTGCAACATGCATGGCACTACAGTTTGCTGGGATTTGTTTTTAAATTTAATTATCATGAACCTTTTGATCATAAACGTAAATATCATGGACACGTTTCTAATTAATATTGGCCTTCTTTTTACTGGTTCTCTGGTATTCTATTTCTGAGTGTGTCATAATTTATTAAACTATTCCTTTATGAATAAACCTTTTGATTGTTTCCAACATAGTGCTATTAGGAAAAAATGCTGTAGTAAACAAAACTTTGTATGCTTGACTATGGAAAACAGATTCTCTGCATGACTTTCTGATCATAGACGATTCTTTTAGGAGATTCTGCCAAATTGTTCTCCACAAAACTGCATTGGTTTAACCCTCACCAACAGTGTATTAAGATTGCCCATCTCTCCATACCCTTACCAAAACTGAATGTTAGAAATATTTAACATCTTGGGGGACCTGGGTGGCTCAGTCAGTTAAGCATCTAACTTCCGGTCAGGTCAGGATCTCCAGCCCACATTATGCTCTCTGCTGTCAGCACAGGGCGCGCTTTGGATCCTCTGTTCACCCCTCTCTCTGCCCCTCCCCCACCCAAGATTTTTTTTCTCTCTCAACAATAAACATTTAGAAAACAAAAAGAAATATTTAACATTTTGAACAATATGAGAGGTGAAAATGATTTCAAAGATAAAAAAGTAAAGCTCAGAGAGGTGACTCAACTTACCCCAAATCTCTCAGCTAGTGGAGAGCCACTCTAGGGTCTGAGGTCTCCTTGTGTAAGATCCAGTTTTCTTACCTAGGTCATGATGCTTCATCCTAGAGACTGAAGATAATAAATGTATTATTTGAGGAGAGAGAAAGCTTTTCAGGGATTTCTTTAATGTGGGAGGTAAATGCACCTTGAGCTTTGAGGTGCTCAAGCCCTTGGACAGCTGAGTTTCTGGTCAGCAGGTTGGGCAGCTGGGGTTATGACTGGGCAGTAGCACTGGAACATACTGCATCTGCATCAGAGGGTCAAAAATCATCGAGATTTCTATCTTAAATATTGATCTTACGTACTTTGGATGAAACACACTCTTTCTATGGTGCATGTGTTCAGATCTGTGATTGCATTCTTCCATTTCAGTTCTAAAATACAAGAAGAATGATGAGGATGAATCACTTAAAGACAAACTGTCTAAACTAAATATTCATTCAATTAGTAAGAAATCAAAAAGAGTGACAAATCATCTAAAGATTCTGACCAGAGGAGAATCGCAGGTAACTTTTCTTTTGGGGTCACATACATTCTCCTGGGGAGCATGAGTGCTGATATTTGTGTAAGGTTTTGTTTGGTTGTTATCAGAGTTGTTTCTAGAACACTGAGAATCAAACTAATTGTCTGATGCTGTTCCTTTCTTTCTCCTTCTTTTAAAACTCTTTTTTTTTTTAAGTTAAGTTTCTTTATTTTTGAGAGGCAGAGAAAGACAAAGCATGAGTGGGGGAAGGGCAGAGAGAGAGGGAGACACAGAATCCGAAGTAGGCTCCAGGCTCTGAGTTGTCAGCACAGAGCCCAATGCAGGGCTTGAACTCACGTACCGTGAGATCATGACCTGAGCTGAAGTCGGACACTCAACTGACTGAGCCACCCAGGCGCCCCACTTCTTCTTTTGGAGGAAGTCGAGTGGGGGTGGTTTTGATGCTATTTTAGTTGTGGTGCTTCCTTCCACTCAAGAAGGAAAGGAGAGATAAGGGCGTGAGGACAGGGCTCAACAAGGATGTCCCAGAAGTGCTGACACTCATCATCAACCAGTGCAGTCTCGCCCAAGGCAAAGTCCTCCTTTCATCTTATCTTTATTTCACTTATATATTTTTTTTTTTTAAAAAGGGTGTAGGTGCACACCTTACATGATTTTATTTCCCTACACTTATCCTCTTCCTCTCTCCCCACTCCTATGCACATTAAATTACTGGATAATTGTTCTGTGTCAGCTGCTTGGCCTGGTTTGAACCACTTTCATCTTGACTTCTAACAAATAATGGATGGACTAGCCAAGACTCTCAGACTTTAACGTTCATAACAATTACCCGAGGAGCTACCAGGGTTCCACCTGGTTGAAGGCACAACCTAGGAGTCTGTATGTTTTACAAAAACTCCAGGTGTTTTGAAGCTAAATGACCTCGAAATAAGTGACCAATGGAACACACTTTGAGAATCACAAGATGGAAAGTTCACAGCCTGGAGATAATAATTCAGTGGCGTTCTAACCAAAAGTAGGCAGGGCAGTTCTTAAAATACCATATAGCACTTTTATTCCTTCTCATTTGCCTGATTTCAACCCTTATTATGTTAACATCTCTAAGGTTCTTAGTGTGAACTAGAGGCAACCAACCATATGATGGCTCAGCATTGGTTTTAGATGGCCTGTCCTATCTACTTCACTTGCTAGCTGCCAGAGTCTTTCCTTTTTCTGTTAAGTCTGCAGCGTTCTGACCCTAAGACCCTCTTCTTCTTCTGAATGCCTAAAAAGCTTACTGAGTGTTTCCAATCTGGGCACCATAAATATTTGCAGGAGTCAGCGCAGGGCAGAAATTAAGAGCAAAGTCATCCAGATCTGGCTTTGAACCTCACCTCTTCCGCTTAATAAATATTTGCCTTTGGGCACATAACTTAAATTCAAAGCATTCATAAAGATTATAGTAGGACCTAACTCATGGAGTGGTTGTAAGGATTAAATGAGGTGATGCTCATGAAGAAAATACCTAACACAGTGGGTAAGCACTCAATATATATTAGCTGTCATGATCATGATCATCATCATTATCATCATCATCATTATTTTATATCATTATTGTGAGAAATAAGCCCACTGACCCAATCAAAGAGGGACGCAGAGACTCAGAGCACAGTGAAGCGAGGCTTTAATCAATGTTCTTGCAAGAGTGGGTGTCTGATGGACAGGCACACTCCGGGCAGTTACGGTAGGCAATTTATTTCCTAGCATGCAAATCCGTCCCCTGATTCCTCATTGGCTGAGTACTACAAAGGTTACAGCCTTACTCGGACATCGCCTACGCCCTTTTAAGGCAAAAAGCAGTCTGATTGGAACAAATGTACATTCCTTAAGGTGATGCGGATACTTCAGTTCTTTGGCAGAGGCTTATTGCAAAGCCCACAAAAAATAAGCCTGCAAAATGGAGAGGGAAGAAGATCCAGGAAGTGAAGTATCTAAGGGTTTGGGGCTCCACTGTGGAAGGACGGGTTCGCACATACTTCCAATAGGTTATAAACCTATTAACTAGACAGCACAGCTTTTATTTGGTATTTCGGGAAATGAATCATCTCATTTCTCACAATTACCTTGTCTTATTATTTACCTTTTAATGTACAGACTTACTTCTCCTGTAGATATAAACTCCTTTATGCATGGTATATTAATCAGGTCTTTTATTTTCTATATTTTATGATGTTTTTAACGCCTTGGAAAAGCTGCTGGCCACTAGAGAGGCTCCTCCCAGGGCTAATCCATTCTTAAGGATAGCAAAGGGCTCAGCTGGGATCACTTCTTTCATATGCAAACCAACCAATCCTGAGTCTATAGCTCCAAACACCTGCTTATCTATGTCTCACCCAGTAAGCCTGTATTCCTTTGCCTTAAATCATCCTAGGGCCAGCTACCAGGCAACTAGAGACCATCCCTATTGCCCAAAGCCCATGGGAATTCTCTAATCTGGTCAGTCCTGAACTGTTTATCCTTACCCAGCTGTTTCTATAGGGTTTCCCACAGAAACCACAATAAAGGCTCTGGCCTTGACTTTCCCCTTGCTCCTTTCTGCCACCTGACTGAAACCTAGTGATTGTCCTGTGGCCCTGTATGGCATGCAGTGACTGCCTTTCTAGGACTTGTCAATATAATCAACTTCTTCCAAGCCTTGTTTTTGTTTTCCTGTGTGGCTGCACCGACTTTACCATTTCACAGCCAACAGGGATATTTTCAGAGTCCGTGGCATGTACCATTCAGGCTAGTACTTTCTTCATGTTCTCCTAGGGGCTCACTGGGTCCATTGCATGCAGACGATCACTCCAGTCTCTTAATGTGAAACTATAATGTGAGAAGTTTGGGACATCGTGGTGTGTGGTCATAGGTCAGGGAAAGGAAAATCAAGACATCTGAACTAAAAACAAAAATAATAAAATTGGACTGGGAATTCAGTTTGAGAAGAGACTGTAGCCTCCACAGGCATGTGTAAATGTCATGCACACAATTCTCCCCTAGTCTTTAAGATGCTGCTTCTGGCTTAAGACAATTCTATTGAAGAACAATAGGTAGGTTTAATTCTGGGCAGGTTTTTGTAGAAGCAGTTACATTCTTTAACATATTTATCATCAACTTCTGATATTTTCCAATTGTGAACTAAAAGTGAATTGTAGGTAAAGTGGCCTGAAGGGATATTAATTAGATTTTCCCCTTAATCTTTTGAGAAGATGTCCTGTCAGCAATGAAGCATTTCACTGTTAATCAGAAAATCAGCTGCATAGGCTGAACTGCAGAAGAGATAAATCTCAAATCAGTCAATTTTGCACTTGTCAGCAGCTCAAGTGAAATATTTGGTGGAGTTAGGGTATAAAACTATTACCCAAGAGGAAGATTCCATTCAATTCATCACACATGTATTGAACTATGTACCAGACACTATGTTAGAGATTGGGAATACAAAGAAATTCTGCATTCAGACTCCTTGGGTTTGAATCCTGGCTCTACTTATTAACATGAGTACATTTCTTTAACTTCCTATATTATTTAGGGTAAAGGCCAAACTTCTAACACAAAAAGATTCCAAAACAAAGTAGCTTAAGCCAGATAGTCATTTATTTCTCTCTCTTACCATAGTCTTGAGATGTGAATTCAGAGGAGTGAGCTCTGCTGCACAAATGTCTTTAGGAACCCGGTTATCCCCAGTTTTGTGCTGTGCCTTCCCCTAAACATACTGTCTTCATTGGCTTGGTTGAAGCTGGGTCACTGCTGTGTCTTCAGTCAAGTCCCAAGGACAATGTTACAAGGCCAAAATTCAGAAATGAAACACATCCTTTAGCTCACATCCTATTTGCCCAAACCAGTTACAAAGGGCAGAGCCAGCTGCAGGGGAGTCTGGAAAGAGCAGCCACATGTCCCACTTAACCCAGGGTGCAGATCCTATCAGCAAAAGGACGACAGGGGGAACATCAACTATATCTGCCACACCTCTCAAGCCTCTATTTCTTTATCTCTAAAATGGGATTAATAGTGGCACCTAGGCCATTGAGTTATATAAGAATTAAAATGAGAAAAATGGAAGACAGTTTTCAGCACAGTGTCTGGATTATGGTGTTTAATAAATGTTAGCTATTATTATTATTATTATTATTATTAAGAAAAATACTTAATCTCAAATGCTTGTAATTCATCAGTGGAGAGAATCACTTAAATAATTAACTAGAGCTGTGAGAGCACATGGGGGAGCAATTAATTTTCTACAGTGGAAAGAATAGGAATTCAAGGGGGGATTCATAGAAGGGGTCACAGTTGAGTCCTTAAGAAAATTAAACAGAATTCTGCAAGGCAGAAAAAGGACAGCAGCATATTCCAGCAAAATAAAGTAGCATGAAAAAGGCTTGGGTATAGGAACATAAAACTGGGCAATATTTCTCATACTGTGATCCTTGGAATCTCTTATTTTTGAATCATCTGGATCCCAGCCAAGATACACAAAATGAAATAGCTGGCAATGGGTCCTTGAAAATTGCATTTAAAATAATCTGCCCTGGCATATTGTTCTTTACATCAAATGGGGTTAGAGCATAGAGATCCTAGGCTAGGGGGTACTGAATGTTGTGTGAATTACAAAGAACTGCCCATTTAATCAAAAGCTTTCTAGATAAATAATATTAAGGGGTTTAAAAATAAAATAAAAATGAAACCATTTTCTATACATTCAGTTCTAAGGTCAACCATCTTAAATCAACAAACCTATGAACAGAGAACAGCTATGGTTACTACTGTTGTGGGATTTTTTACCTTAATATCTGGATTCCCTGTCTTGCCGCTTCGAAGAATAAAGAGGTGGACGCAGAATAAAATGAGCAGCAGGCAAAAGTTTGTTAGAGTATGAGAAAACAAGAATAGTATGAAAGCTCTCTTTACAGAGAGGGGGCATTCGAAAGTGAATGCCCCTGACTATAGACAAGGGTCTTTGTTTCACAAGGTTTTAACCCTAACCACCCCCACTCCTCATCCCCCCACCCCTGCTTCCCTTCCCCCATGTTTCTTCTCAGGTTCTACCCTTATTTATAGGTAACTCCAAATGCCTTGTCTATTAATTATTTTACGAACACACAAATGTAGCATAATTTAAGTACATACATAATATATACCATTAAAAACCGCAGAGAAAAGTTTTACCTCCTACAGCTACCATCGCATAGATGAAGAAGCTATGTGAAAGCTGAGAGCAGATTAACCTCACCATGTGACTTTGCTCCACTAATTGAACATCAGTCGTGCTGTGTGCTGGTACACAGCAAGTGCCGTGCTGAGACGGTCAGCATGACATGAACGGTTTTCATCTCAACAAGGAGTTTTTGGTTTTTTTTATCATGTGCTAGGCTAATACAGTCCATGCTATTTTTTCAAAACACCAGATTTGTTTGAGTTATAGAAATAAATAATTTCATCTCTATTTTAGGTAAAAGACAATACCTTTAATAGGGAAGAAAAGCTATTTAGATCTTTAGAAAAGACGGTGAGGCATTGTGTGAAGAACATTTCCCTCTGTCTTCAACACATACAGGTAGGTGAGACAACTGTTTTTGAAGTTTCTACAAGAAGATCTTAATGTCCATGGTTATTACGAAGAGTAAATGTGAATGTTCATTTGTTTATATGATCGAATTTATATGATAAAATTCATTGTATCAGATTTGGGAGGCTGCCAACCGCAGGTGAGGGAAGCCAGTAGAAACATTTAGATTTTGCTCTTTGTTCCCTTACCTGCCCCATTTCTTCTCCCAATCGAAGTCGCCATGTTGTGGAACATGTGCTCACATGATGCTTGACCACGTGGTGCTGGGCCATCAGCATGCTTTCCTTACAATTGAGATGAATTCATTAATGCAAAATGAATTTAGCAGAAATTTTCTTTATTTGTTGTATTATACTAACACATCCCTTTCTAGTACCTAGAACACATATTTGCAAATTTAAAAGTAGGACTGAAAGAAAAAAGTAAATCAAAGAGGGGGCATAAAATGAAATTAGAGAAGTTACAGAGCAAAAAGTACATAACATAAAGGCCATATAAAAACCACAGAAACTGGGTCTCAAATTTAGCTGTAACCTTCTGAGAAGCCAACTTAAGAAAGGACATGTGATCACACAACTCTGGATGAACTGAGCACTTCTATTTATTTTATAACCAGTGTTTCATAATGCCCCCTTTACAGTTCTGAATAAAATTCACCAGTAATTCAACCCAAGGTAGGTAGGTTTATGTAAAAGAAAATAAACTCTAACAAAATACTAAGAACTACAATATGCAAATGCTCCCACACAACCATAGTAGAAGACAAAAATACCCCCCCCCAATTCCCAGTCCCTCAGGAGGTTTTCCTGCCCTTGTTGAGAATCACTGACTTAACCAAACCCATTGAAGTGCAATATAATTATATTCAGTAGAGAAAGAATTGATCTCATAAAGAAGACATAGTGTCCTCAACATCTTGATAATGGTCATGACTTTGAGACATAGACAGCTAGTAGAATTACATGTAACTCAGTTAACAAATGACCCCCTTCCCATTTCCCAGTTTTTATCTTGGATATCTATTTTTGGAAGCAGATGTTTGCATGTGTAGATAAATTATCATACCAACAGAGGATTATGTTAACAGGCATTATGATTTGGAGACAGGTTCTATGTTAAGTAACCAACAAGCCACAATCTTTTCTCATTTATTAACTGACACAAAGCCTGATTTTACCACCAGTTTTGCTAATCTCTTCCTAAAGCTCTGCTTTATGTGAAAAGAGAACTAAAATTTAATTATAACAGCCAGAGAGCACTGGGAACCTGTCCTTCTTACACATTTCATGAAGTAAATGTATCTTGGGAACATCTACAGGAAAGTCTTCTGTTTCCACTAGCTGATTCAACCAAAACATGAACATCTTCTTTTAAAGACAGCATTACATTCTCTAAAGAAAGCTGAAGACATAAATCAAAGAGAAGTGACTTCTAAAATAAGGGATCTGTAAGAACTGAATGCTGAAGAATGGCCAATGGGGGAACTTAAGATGGAGTCCCCTTAAGAAAGAAGGTGTCATACAGAGCAGTATGAGGAAGTGACAGAGGGAAAGTAAGAAAATAGATTGTTACAAGTAGTCTCATTCATCGTACAGAGCATTCATGAAATTTTTCCTTCCTTTTTTTTCTATTTATCCCTCGGTGGTAATGCAGGGTTATAATGATGAAGTGCACACTTGCAGCACATTTAAATGTACTGAACTTCAGAACTTTGCCCATTTTGTGACTTTGTTCTTGGGTTCCAGGATGCCATGCCCTTAGCGCTGCAGAGTGTAATGGAGCTCCAGGACATCTCTTGCAACAGAGATAAGGAGGAGAGGAGCCATTCAGAGACCCCGAGTAATGCCCCACAACCCTGTGGTGACTTTGTAAGTTATTTATATTCACAGATAAACTAGAAAGTAGGGTTAAGAGAAAAGTTGCTTTTTATTTGTTTTGCTAGAGTTAGAAAAAACATGCACTAAAGCAAACACTAATGTCAAAATTAATAGATTTAAATAGGAAGGTATTATTATTATTATTAACTATTTTAAAGTGGATTAGTGAAGATTTTACTATAATCAAAATTTAAGAGCGTCCCAGACTGTATTTCTAAGAGTAGTCAGTGTCTGTGTCGCTTTTAAAGTCAACATTAAGGGGCGCCTGGGTGGCTCAGTCGGTTGGGTGACCGACTTTGGCTCAGGTCATGATCCCACAGTTCGTGGGTTCAAGCCCTGTGTCGGGCAGAGTGCTGTCTCACTCTGTCTCTCAAAAATAAATAAATGTTAAAGTCAACATTTAGTTTAAGCCTGCATGTGATAGGTCATCAATTTATTAAGTTGGAACACTGTGATTTTCTTTTTTTTTTTTAATGTTTTATTTATTTACTTACTTATTTATTTATTTATTTATTTATTTTGAGAGAGAGAGCAGAGAGAGAGAGGGAGTGTGAACAGGGGAGGGGCAGAGAGGGAGGGAGACAGGGAATCCCAAGCAGTTTCTGCACTGTCAGTGCAGAGCCCGACATGGGGCTTGAACTCATAAACCGTGAGATATGGTGAGATAAGCGAAATCCAAAGCCCGACGCTTAACCAATGAGTCACCCAGACATCCCAGAATGCTGTGATTTTCTTAAAGGAGTCTCTGGAAAAGTCCAGAGTCTTTTCAGGAGGAGCAAGGATATTCTCTGAAGATGTGACTTTTATTAACACAGTATATATTGTAAAGTAAAGCCTTATTGAGAAAGGGATTTTACCTTTGAGTCATACAACTTCTGTTCTGCAGTAAAATATGTGCTTTTTATGAGTTCTCTAAAATATAAAGAATTATAAAACATAGCTAGAGCATCATAAAAACATGCTAAGGCCAAGAAAATATTTGTCTGGTAAACTAGTTTGAGTAATACAAATTTTAATTTAGTATCTTTTGTCCCATAGGTATTAATATAGCATAGTAGCATTTCAAGTATTATATAGAAGCTATAATAGATTTCTGCATCATCTTGAAGGTCCTTGAAAGTGGTATTTTATGTTGGCATTATTGGCATTTGGGGTCACACAGTTCTTCACTGAGGCCCTCGTGTTGGGGGATGTTTAGCATTTCTGGTGTAGCAGGCTCTAGATCTCAGTAATGCCCCCAAGTCATCCAGTGAATACCCTCACATAGTAGTTCCAAATCCTAGGAGATGATGCAGCCCCACCCCCCAGGAAAAAAACACTCAGAAGCATCTCTCTTTCCTGGCACTGGGGAATGGAAAATCAGGATCACATGTGAATTAAGATAATCGACGAGATAAATATGAGAGCAAGAGAGAAGTTTTTCCGATGCATGTGAAGTGGAAAAAGTGTAGCTAGTTCTTTATAAATTTCTGGGCTTAATTACAGAGAATACATTTTAGAAAAGTCCTTAAGGGTTTGCTCTTTAGCTTAATTCCAATGTATTAAGTCGATGAGTATTTATTGAGCTGTCAGAGCAGGGTGTACAGCTTCTCCCTCAGCAAGCATGTCCAGAATTTGATAAAAGAAGGGCAGTGTTCTTCTCCACCTTGCATGAGACCACAAGATGATAAATTCGGCTAAATTAAAATAATCGAGAGACATCAATATAAAAGTAACTTTTTAACTTATGAATAAAGTATATTAAACTTTTTAAAAAACCAAATATTAATAAGAGCTCAAAAATCTATCTAAAGGCAGAGCCGTGTTTTTATCTAACCTTAACTAATACTTGCCTACATGTTTTGTATAGGACAAAATATTAAAAGAAATTCTGATTCTTATTTGTTCCAACCATAATTCCTACGTCTGGGTGAACCAGTTTATGTCTATGGTCCACAGGATATATATATAGTAATTATGTTGTGATATTGTAATTATATTACCTGTAGAATCCAATCAAGTTACAAATATAGTAATTTATCCAAGAACAGTAAACAGATTCTTCATTTAGTCAAAGGACTCATTAAATAGTCTGCTGGTGTATATTGATTATCTTATAAACTAGACATCAAATTTAATCTGTGTAGTCTATTGCTAGTACCAGTAAGAGATTGGTTTCCCCTCTCTGTAGATTTCCTGTGAGTTCAGACAAAGTTACCAGAGGCTGTTTACTGCTTAGATGCTGATTCCCTAGGACATCTTTCAGGGTACAAAGGAGAAACCTACTTCCAAATTGCTATGACATAACCACGTAACCCAAGCATATATGATAAAGGGTAAAGTTGGCAGTCAGCAGATAGGATACTATTTGCACTTCAGAAGAGAGGGGGAGGAAAGAGAAGTACCAGAAATTAAATTCAGTGTGCCCAGGAGCTGGCATGGGGTTGGGGGTTAATATGAAGTTCATTTTCCTTTCTTTTAATTCTTTTTTATTTATTTATTTGACAGAAGAAGAGGGAGAGAGAGCAGGGGGAGGAGCAGAGAGAGAGGGAGAGAGAGAATCCCAAGCAGGCTCCACGCTGTCATCACAGAGCCTTTCACTGGGCTTGATCTCACAAACTGTGAGATTATGACCTAAGCCAAAATCCAGAGTTGGACGCTTAACCTGCTGAATGAACCAGGTGCCCCATGAAGTTCATTTTCAGTGACTCAGACCTAATAATGTAACAATTTAAGAAACGAAACAAAACCAGCATCAGTTTAGTCTTTCAATGTATTTAAAGAGCAAGCAATAATTCTGTTGTCATTTCTATCACAGGAGCAAAATACCTATAATAAGGAGGTACTTATCTATATAGGGAATACAATTCCACTACCCACAATGAGTTACCAGGGTAGCCAAGGAATTGAGACGGATGTGGGAGGAACAGGATATAGTCTCTTCTAAGACTATATTCCTTTTGTTCCCTGCAAAGGAAGGAAATGATATGGTGAGTCATTTGCAGTCTTAGGGGTCAAAGACTAGAGTTTGCCTCCCACCCCATGGGCTGGAGTAGCTCTGTTTGGCTCTGGGATTAGAAAGAAAGGGAAGAGAAAGAGTTGAAGGAGATGACACCAATGACAAAACTAGTGGCCGTAGAGGGAAAGTTGAGTGTATTTTGGGTGTGCAGGCTTTAATTTTTGTATTCCTCTATTCCTCCTCCTAGAGTCCCTCTTTTAAGTCCTGGAGTGGGTTTAGCTAGACAGAAAAAAAGATCACATCCTCTCTTAACTTGGCTCAATACTTTCCTGCCTTTCTTTGTGCTCCTTCAGGGAGGACGTAAGCCTACTGGTGATAGTGCAGGACATGTACTAGTTGTTGCTTACTCTGTGACAGCATTGTTTTTCTCTTTTGGCAGGCAGCCCATTTACAGAGGCTTGTCCTGATGCCCCTGTCAGCCCTGCTGTCCTTGTTCCCTGGGCCTCAGAAGCTCATCCAAAAGCGCTATGACAAATTGCTGGACTGCAACAGCAACCTACGACGGGCAGCAGGAGATGAGTCAGACTTGGCCAAAAAGGAGTATGAGGCCCTCAATGCCCAGCTTGTGGAGGAGCTCCAGGTGTTCAACCAGGCTGCCCGGAAGATTCTGTGGAACTGTCTGTGTAGCTTCGTCACTCTCCTTGGGGACCTGACACTTGTGGCTCAGCAGGTTTATTCCACGGTGGCACCGGTAAGCTCAGTACCAGCTCCTGCTACCCTGGCCTGCGAGATCTACTAGAAACCACAGCCATGAAGGGGCGCCTAGGTGGCTCAGTCGGTTAAGTGCCTGACTTCGGCTCAGGTCATGATCTCAGGGTTCATGAGTTCGAGCCCCTCATTGGGATCTGTGCTGTCAGCTCATAGCCTGGAGCCCGCTTTGGACTTTGTGTCCTGCCCCTCTCAAAAATGGATAAACATTAAAAAAAAAAAAAAAAAAAAAAAAGAAAGAAAGAAAAGAAACCCACAGCCATGTCAAGTGGCCCTGTTCACAATGGGTATGTGTGTGGTGCATGTGTGTGCCTGCGGCAGGGGCTGTATTTTAACTGAAGCCAGTCATATAGTCTGTTTCTTTCTCTTTCCTCCATAGGAAAATTTCCTAGTTCAGGTTTGTTGTGACTTGCACACGTGTATTTCTTTTTGGAGGTTCCTCTTTAAATACCAAACACCTTTTAGCTTTGTTCCACTCATCAGTGAAGCCAGGGTAGCTCCACCTACTTGATGCTTTGCTAAAGTTTATCAATATTTATTTTGTATTCTCTTCCTATTCAACAGTTCTTCAATGCTAACCATGACTGTAAGATATGGATCCAAAAAGAAGGCCATCTCAATGTAATGATAGAAACAGGGTAACTGTCAAACCAGTCACTTTTGCTTCTGTTTTCCTCTATGGAAAAAAAAAAAAAAAAAAAGGCCTAGGGTGTGTGTGTGTGTGTGTGTGTGTGTGTGTGTGCGTGTGTGTAATTTACCTTTCCATTAGGATATGATTTTATGACTATTTCCCTGACGGAGAAGAAAGATATTTACAACCTAATATCAACTTAAAAAAATCAGTGTGGTTTGTTTGCCCCTCATTTCAATTAGTTCTCATTCAGCTGGGTAGATATTTAATGGGCAACATTTGGAGGAAAATTAATTGTCCTGACTTTATTTTTCACTGTGTATTTAATTAACTTTTAGCTTATCCTTTGAATTAAATTAAGGTGAATAAACAGGTGCTATACTTATATGGTTCAAAAGGCAAAACTACATAAAAATATATAAGCAGCCTCACATAGACTCCTGTCCCCTAATGACTCATCCCCTACTCCACCCCCACTGTTACTAATTTATCCGTTTATGGTTTCTTCATGCCATTAGAAGTAAGTGCAAATATGTATATATTCTTCTGTATATATTTTTCCTATATAAAACTAGGAAATTATGGCAGCATTCTGCAGTTTAACCTTCTGGGGATGCATCCATGTCAGTACACAGAGAGCTTTCTCTTCTCTTCTATAGCTTCATACTAGTCTACTGCATAGCTATACGATAGTGTACAACCAACCCCCTATTTTCTGGATAATGACTTTATTGAGATATCATTCACATACCATATATTCCACCCATTTAAAGTATGCGATTCCACAGTTTTTAGTATTTTCACAAGAGTTGTGCAGCCATCACCACAATCAATTTTATAACATCATCATCACCCCCAAAATAAACCCTGTGCCATTAGCAGTGAATCCACATTTCTGCCCAACCTCCCAGCCCTAGGCAATCACCAATCTATTTTCTGTCTCTATAGACTTACCTATTCTGGACATTTCATATAAATAGAATTTTATAAAATGTGGTTTTTTGTGACTGGCTTCTTTCACTTAGCATAATGTTTTCAAGTTTCATCCATGTTGTGGCATGTTTCGGTACTTAATTCTTTTTATTGACAAATAATATTTCATTGTAGAGATATACCACATTTTATTTATCCATCACCAGTGGATGGACATTTGGGTTATTTCCACTTTTGGCCAAGTATGAATACTGCTGCTATGAACATTTGAGATCTTAGTGAATGTATGTTAGTGGATGTATGTTTTCATTTCTTTTGGGTACATATCTAGGA
Source organism: Panthera uncia (assembly GCF_023721935.1). Taxonomy (NCBI): domain Eukaryota; kingdom Metazoa; phylum Chordata; class Mammalia; order Carnivora; family Felidae; genus Panthera; species Panthera uncia. The sequence continues at coordinate 86,427,352 of NC_064811.1, forward strand.
GTAGAATTGCTGGATCATATGCTAACTCTTGTGTTTAACCTTTTCAAGAACTGCCAGACTTTTCCCAAGTGGCCACACTATTTTACATTCACAACAGTGATAACTGAGGTTCCCATTCCTTACGTCTACCTGTCTTTGTTTTTGTTTTTTTTTTTTATAGCCATCCCAGTGGGTGTGAAGTGATATCTCATTATGGTTTTGATTTGCATTTCTTTGATCATTTCCTTATTTTAAACTTTTTAAATTGAAGTATAACTTATGTATGGTAAAGTGCATCAGTCTGAAGTGCCCATCTCAATGAATATTTGCAAATACATACATCTGTGTAGCCACCATCAAAATCTAGACATTAGCCTTTTCCAGTTCCCCTTAAGAGCCACTCATGACCACTCCTTGGCTACAGTCCCTCAAAGGTAACCATTTTTCTTACATATATATCGTAGACTGTTATGCCTGGTTTGTATTTCATGAAAATGGAATCATACGGTATGTATAGCTTTGTGTATTAACCTGTTCCTACGGAAGGATATTTGGATGATTCCAGTTGCCTATAGCTGCGTAACAAATTACACAAAATATGGCAGCATGTAACAACCAATAGTCATTTATTACAATCGTCTCTCATGGTTCTGGAGGTTCACTGGACTCAAGGCAGTCATTCTCAGTGTCCCTTATAAGGTTGTAGTCTGATAATAGCTGGGGCTAGAGTCATCTCGAAGACTTCTTCAGGCCCATGTCTGAGGTGGGAGATGGGGTGATGACAGAAGACTCAAACAGTTGCGACTAGGACAGTTGGGGCTCCATAGACCTCTCACTCTGCTCCGATCTTTCAACACAGTCTTTTGATATGGTGGCCACAGTGCAACTGGCCTTCTTCCATGGTTAATATTAAGTCTCCCAGAGTGAGTGTCACAAAAGAAACCAGCAGAGGCTACACAGTCTTTTTTAGCCTAATCTTGAAAGTCAGATAGCATCACTTCTGTCGTTCCATTCATTTCCATTCTGTTCATGGAGGCAATTAAAAAAAACCACCCACTTTTGAGGGGAGAGGGCATGGACTCCACTCCACTTCCTGAGGAGAGGCATGTCAAAGAATTTGCTGATTTGCTTTAAAGCTGCCACAGGTTCTTAACAATGTTTCTTGTTTTAGCTTCTTTCTCTTTCCCCCTATCCCACCCTACCACATTGGAAGACCCTCTTGCCATCATTCCCTGAGCCCTTCTTCCAAAATTCCATTGTTTTTTTTATTTCTCTTGTGTTCTTTTATTTAGGCTTGAACCTTTAAAAAAATTATCCCTATCACTTTAGTGAGGTTTCCAGAGACAGCAAACTAAATTAGACTTTTTTTAAAAAAGTTTATTTAGACCATTTTTATCTAAATCTTCTAACATTGTCCCAGTCTCTTGCTGTGGAGCTATCTTACACTTTCTTTGCTTGTCACAACTCTACTAAATTCAGTATCTAATATGGTTAAATAGTTGTCTGAGAAGAATGCCATATCATTTCTACCTATAGGTACCACTGCTGGCCTCGAGCATCTCTGAAATTCAGAATCGAGTACTAGAAGAGGTTCAAAATCTTAATTTTGTAAAGGACAACAGTGCCACCTTTATTGAGAGGAAACTTAGTTTTGAAAAGAAGAAGCCTGTGCAAATTCTGGTGAGTTTGGTAGGGTTCGTGACAATGACTATCACTTATTTTCCTTGTTCAAATCACAGTGTATTATTTTTCATATCACTTATCTCATCCTAGTATCCTGTAACTTACCTACCTATTATATTTAGGATTTCTTGTCTACTTCTACTTTCTATACTATGAGTTCTGTAAGGTCCTAGATTTTTGCCTGTTTTATACATGACGTATTCCAAGATGCTAAAATGGTGACTGACAACAGATATAAATATCTCCTGAATGAATGAATAGAATTTTATAGAGCAAAATCATATAGTCCAACTCCTTCATTTTTCTAGATAAGGAATCCCAGGCACTGAAGATAAAGTGGCTTTCTCAAAATCACTAGAGGCAGAGCTGGGAGGGGCCTAGGCCTTTTGACTCATGCCTAATTTACTGATATTGTTTCCCAGAAAAAGACATGCACATATACAATTTACTTAATTAAATAGTATTTTTCAAGTGCTTAATACACAAGGGGTTGTCTACAGTACGGCAAAAAATAAAAATTGTTCTATCCAAGAGGGATTAGAACCTCTGCCTCCTTATGCTCAGTTGGATTTTCTTTCCTCTCTGCAACACTGCCCTCATGTGCTAACTGGAGAATTTTTCACTGCAGAACTCAGCTGGATGCTTCACAATAATTCCAACAATGCCTTAGTGTTGAAATAATCCCAAATCAGTAGATGGCTTCAACATTAAAAAAAAAATCTCCAAAGAAGTATTTACCAGTTCAGTGAGGATTTTATTATACATCTATGTAAACCAAAATTTCTCCTTACTTCTCCCAGCCTGAAGTGCCACGTCAAACTGATGTTCACCGCTCCAAACTTCTGTCCACGTACAGTAAGGAAGAACTCTACCAGGCAAAGCGGAAGTGCAATGCTACACAAGAATATGACATCAATCTTCTAGGAGGGGAATTGGTGGCTGTGATGGAACAGAAAGATCCACTGGGGAGTACCAGCAGGTGGCTCGTTGACACAGGAAGTAAGGGTTTTTTTTTTTGCATAAAATGCACAGAACTACCCCCTCTTTTCAGATGGAGATTTCCCCACAGGCCACTCTGTGCTTCTCTAAACACAAATGTTTGTTGAGGGTACACAAATGACCTTTTTTTTTTTCTTTCTTTCTGTTTCCTATCCAGTTATAAAAGGATATGTGTATTCCTCCTTCTTAAAACCCTACAATCCTGCAAAAGTGCAGAAGGTGGATGCTGAGAACAGGTTCTGTGATGACGATTTTGATAACATCAGCCTCTTTGTGTCCTCACGGCCAGCTAGTGACAGTGTCACAGGCACCCCAGAAAGTAGCGTAAGTGATAGCAGCTCATCTCTTAGTGGCACATATGGAAAGTTTGAAACAAACAGCACTGACGCTGACAGTTCTCAAGAGGTAGATGAACAGGTAAGAATTTGAACCTTGATGTAAAACTGCTTGGCTGTTCAAATCATGAAAGATGTTCTAACAGCGCTCTATCTTGCTGCAAGCCTTGGTGAAAGGGTGTCAGCTTTGATAGCAAGGAGACCCAGCTCTATGAACACTTATTTTCTGTGCACCTTTCTGCAAGGAATTTAATTCTCTGAGCCTGTTCCTCAAGTGAGGAAAAGAGGACAATAATTCCTACTTTGCAGACTTGATGTGAGGATTAGAGAAAACGTATATATGTAAAGTACCCAGCACAGAGTAGACACTCAGTAAATAGAAACTGTTACTATTACTATCCTGCTGTTATGTACTTGGAGTAAAGCAAAGATGGCCTTTTTATATTCCTCCATCAGAGAAAAACAGTCCAATACTGAACAGATTGCCGCCATAAGCAGCATGTGGAAAATTGTCCATGATTCCTCTAAGAGCAGTAACATCATTGAGCTATCTAGTAATTGGCCATTTTTAATCTCTTGTACCATATCCTGAAACCTTTAAGAGCTACTTTTCCCGCACTGCACCAAAGCGGAGACTATTGGGATAATTCTTTTGCAAATTTATAAGTTACCTATAATGTAGCACTCCTTTTTCCTACATCAGAAAGTTTAAGTATATTTAACTGTTAAACCTCAAGTGGCGACCAACTAACTGCTTCTCTTTTTTTAACTTGCTTTTTTCTTTAGTGGCTTTTTATTAATTCATTTAAATTTGTGTTTCTATAAGGGTAATACATGTTATCTGTGAAAAGTTAAAATGGTATAAAGGTATACATAAATTAGAAGTAAAGATCTTTATTCCATTCTCCCCCAACTCTACTCTTCAGAGACAAGTATTAGGGTTTACGTTTTCAGACACTTTCTGTGCATGTACAAACACATATTTTTACAAGTGGGAACATATATGTGTTAACATAATTTGGTTATTTTTTTCCACTTAACAATGTATCTTACACACAACAGTACTTAAATACTACCTTATTCCTTGAAAAATTCTTCATAGTAATTTATTCTGTGGATATATCATAATTTATGTAACTATTACTCTAATAATGGGCATTTAGAATATTTGGGGGGGGGTTTAGAATTTCAAACTACTTCATGCAAGATCCTTGTTCATCTATCTGTGTGCACTTATATGAGTATATACACAGGATAAATTGGAGAGTCAAAGGGTATATATATTGGAGAATATGAGTATATATGAATATATACATAGGAGAATATTGGAGAGTCAAAGGGTATATATATCTAAAGCCTTAATAGACATTGCCATACTGCCCTTCAAAATAGTTTAGTTTCTTTCATCAATGATAACACTGATTCTTGTCCAATTCATGACTAATTTTTTAAAAAAAAACTTTATTAAGGACTTATTTACACATCATAAAATCCATCTATTTTAAGCGTATATAATTCAATGACTGAGTATATTTACCGAGCTGTGCAACTATCACCCCAATCCAATTCTAGCACATTCCCTTCACCCCCCAAAATCCTTTGCACTCTTTTGCAGTCAGTTCTCTTTCCCACCCTAGCCTCAGGAAATGACTGATTTGCTTTCTTTCTCTCTATATTTGACTTTTTGGTATATTTTGTATTAATGAAATCATACAACAAGTGGGACTTTGCAGCTGGTTTCTTTCACTTAGCATAATGTTTTTGAGATTCATCCATGTTGCAGTACATACATGTACTTTGTTGCTTTTTATCACCTGATAGTATTTCATTCTATGGATATAGCATATTTTGTTTATCCATTCACCAGTTGATAGACATTTTAGGTAATTTCTATTATGAATAATACTGCTATAAACATTTATGTACAAGTCTTTGTGAGGATTTCATTTATTTTGAGTTGATACATAGGAGTAGAATTGCTTGTTGTTACGGTGAATATATGTTTAACTTGTTTAAAGAAACTGCCAGACTGTTTTTCAAAGTAGCTGCACCATTTTACATACCCACTGGCAGTGCATGGGGCTTGTGGACTGCAGTTTTTCCACATCCTCACCTTACTGCCTTTTTAAAACTATTATGATAGCCACTCCAATGGGTGCGAAGTGTATCTCACTGTGGTTTTAATTTGCATTTGACTAATGCTGTTGAATATCTCTCATGTACTTATTGGCCATTCTTGTATTTTCTCTAGTGAAATGTCCATTTAAATATATGCCCGTTTTAAAAATTGGGTCATTTTCCTTCTTATTATCCACTTGCAAGAGTTCTTTATATACTTTGGATGCAAGTTCTTTATCAGATATAATTTGCAAATAATTTCTCCCAGTCATAACTGATTCTTAACTCATCTAGACATTACTATATGTTTCTATCACTCTTCTCTTGAAGTTTCAAAACACTGTTTTTCTATTCCTTGTTCATTCTCTTAGTTTATTCAAAGTTTCTAGAAAACAAAATTATATTGTAATACCAATAGATTAATGAAATTTTATCAGTGAAATGTATAGTCATGATTAAATGTCCTGGCAGACTTTTAACTTATCCCAATAGCCTAGAAGGACAGAAATCTGAGGGCCAAATTTGTCAAGACACCCTAAACCTGGCTTAATGTTGAGCTCCAGTTCTTATTGGCTTTTACAGGGGCTTTTGGAGTAAGCACCTCACTTAGGCTCTTTCCACATGGGATTTGTAGTCTAGTTCCTAATAGCCACTACTGCAAAGTAATTCTCTTTGAGTAATCCTATCAATATGTTTCATGTGAATTAGGTCCATTAGAAGTTTCCATTACCAAGAGAGGAAAAAAAAAAAAAATGAGATAATTTCTTTTTACTCAAAACAAAGTATATTGATAATATCTCTTCATAAAGTGCAATTTGTACTCCTTTTCCTCTGAGTTTGGAACTGATTCAAAATAGACCTTGGTGTCAGGTATATATATATAATATATTATATATATATGAAATATAATATAATATTATATATATATTATATATGAAATATATTATATATATAATATATATTATATATATATATATATATATAATATATATATATATATGAAAGCTTTATTCCTAACAAAACTGGATTAGAAAATGCAGCTTAGATCAGTGGCCACATAGGATCCCTGAATACCTACTTCTGTGTTAAAATAATTTAGCTCAAATTGCAGGCCTCTCCTGTGTAGGACAAAGTCTGTCCCGGTAAATTTACTATGATTTGAAGACAATGTACCTGTTAGAAACCTTAGCACAAGCGACAGAAGGAAAGACTACACGGGAATATTTCCCTTAATGTCTTAATTCTAGTCAATAGAGGTACATGGGCTAGTAGTTCTTAGACTTTTCCAGTTTTGCAACTACTGTTTAGCCCTCAGAAACAGAAGGAAAACCTTGTATGATCTTCCTAATCCTTACCAGAGGGCTGATGTTTTCATTTCGTTGACTCTTAGAAAGTGTGGAGACAAGAGAATGGCGAACCCCCATATTTGTGGTGTGACAGTCCAAGAGAACAATGCATTATAGAGGTCCCTAGAAGGTGACTGAAAAGTGGGAGTTAATTGTATCTTTTTGTGTGTGTGTGAACAGTGAGAATACATTGCATATTGTAATATGCACATTTGAGATGTCCTGCAAAGCAATTTTCTGTGCAGCTATTTAAACTTATGTTCTTGATTTTATTTTATCATCAGGATCATCAACTGAAACTTGTTTTGGTTTAACAAGATGACACTTTGACTCACCATTTCTTTCCCTATCCTTTCCTACTGTGGCAGTAACACTTTTTTTTTTTTTTTTTTTTTTTTTTTTTGCTTTCTTCCAGAATTGAAATATCATATTGCCATTGGTGTTGTAGACTGTAATCTACTCTTATTAATGGCTCCAGTGGGCCCTGACAAGAAAGACAGGTAGAGAGGGAGCTTTGCCCTATACCTGATATTCAGGAGGCATCACTGGGATCCTAAAAATTAATCATAAATAGGCATGTTCAGACTGACTTCAGACTAGTGGCTCTGCAGTTTTTATACTCAAGCTAAGTTTTTAATGTGAACTCCAAGAATAAAAGGGATCTATGAATGGGCTTTGGAAGGATTTACAAATCACCTCAAATATGTTGGAAATTTTGTGCATATGAGCATAAATAACTATGGTAAAAGAAGTCCATAGCTTTCAACATATTTTCAAAGGGAAATTCTATTTTAAAAGGTTAGAAATCACTGCTCTAAAGACTTAACTTGCTTATGCATTCTCCCAGCCACTCACGAAAAAAATTGTTGGGTTAAAAGCCTCCCACATTTTCTAGAATGGTTCTAGTGGATCAGAAGTCTTATGGGTAAGGTGAAAATATAACTTATTCTCTATAATAAGACACTTTTGTTAATGAAAGAGAGTGCCTACTAGATGAGATAACTGTGACCGGTATAATTGGGGGATATGGTCACTCTCCTTATTGGTCCTTTATTGGGACTGAAGAACCAATCCATTCAGATTCCTCCATGCACATCCCACACAGAAAGCATGGACTTTCTCCTAATGTTTTAGAAGCTCCCTAAATTATGGTCCAGAGACTCTGTAAGAATAATGGGGAGGAGTTAATGGATATTCACAACCTGACAGTACTGATTTATACTAAAGGACTTAATCTTTAATCTCGTGACTCACTACTTTATGCTAGATCAAAAAATATCACAAAAACAGTCAAACAAATATGCCTTCCTATCCTAACGTATTTTCCCCTTTTGCCTGTCAAATAGTAATGACATGATTGACTTAGTTTTCTATGATGCACAACAAATGATCACAAAGCGGCTTAAAACAACATAAATGGATTATCTCACCATTTCCAAGGTCAGAAGTCCGGGCACAGCTTAGCTGTGTGCTCTGCTTAGCATGTCACATAGCTGCAATCCAGATGGTTTTGGGGCTGTGTTTCTCCCTGAAACCCAGAGTTCTCTTCCAAGCTTGTGGTTGTTGGCAAAACTCAGCTCTTTGTCCTGGTAGGACCGAGGCCTCCATTTTCTTGCTGGCCATCACTTTCAAATAAGTGAGAACCACTTTCAATAACTGGAGGCTGCTCTCAAACCCTTGCCATGTGGCTACGTCTGTAGGCAGTTTGCAATAGGGCTGCCCCTTCAAGGCTAGCAGATGAGCATCTCTCTGGTTTTAAAGTTCTCCCTTCAGAAATGGTCTGAACTCTCTCTTAAAGGGCTCACTTATTTACATCAGGCACACTCAGGATAATCTTTGGCTAACTCACAGTCAGTGTATTAGGGAACTTATTATGCAGGACATGTTCAACAGAAGGTGTCCATTTTAGAAGTCTGCCTATCATAATATCTAAGATGCCTTGCTTGGTAAGCAAGGTAGAGGACGAATGTGATGCAATCTTCAGCACTTTTCAAAGTGGACCAGGTTTGATAACGGCTAAACCCAGTTTTAAAGGGATGTTCAATGTCTGAGAATCAGTGCAGTTTCCTTTTTTTCACATAAATAATACTGACAACATAAATTTTGAATTAGAAACTTAGGAAAAGTTAGTTGTTTTGCAGATAATCCTAAATTCACTCTCTGGGCCTTCATCTTTACATGTTTCAACTATTTTTGATGATAATGCTACATGTGTAGTATGTCATTGTTTAGAAAGTGTTTCAAAATGAACCATCAAGCTGTAATATAATGTATATAAGCAGTCATTAAAATGAGGCATTAGAGAACTATTTATTGACATGAAGATTTTCAAATATATTTTAAAGTAAAAAGCAGGCTGCAAAAATTATGTATACTACAATTCCATGTTTATTGTTACTTCAGGTTGGTAGGTAGAAAGAAAAGAAAGGACGAAGAGAAGGAATGAGGGGAGGAAGGAAGGATGGAAGGAAGGAAAGAAGGGAAGAAATACAAGATATTAATAGCAGTTGGGTGATTCTTTCTTACCTTTCTTTAAAATTATTTCTTTATAAAAATTGCTGGCATAATAACAATATATAATTGTTCACTGAAGAATGTGAAAGCTTGTTCCTGGAGGGAAGAGAAGAAAGAGCATTTTTCATGCAATATAACCATCTCGGCTTCCTGAACTACATATGATATATACTGTAAATACTGGGTTTGCAGCTTTTTAGTTTTGGAAAGGAAGATTAAAATAAATTATTATTGTTGTTGTTGTTAATTGAAGAACTGGGAAGAAATCAATAAAATGAGATTCAGTGGAGACAGCTAATGTGGCCACTAAGGGAGGAATAATTAAATGCACAAATATAGAATAGGGGAATGCCTAGCTGGCAATGCTACTACAGGGAGAAATCTGGTGGTTAATAAACAGTGGATAATACATTGAGTATGAGTCAATAATTCGGTACACAGTGTTATTTAAAAAAAAAAGTAAATGCCGTGGAGAACTGGGTTGTATTCATAGAATAGAGTACATACAATGAGCCAGAGCTTTACAGAGTACAAAGAAGCAGCGAATAAAATACATTTTAATAAATGCTGAGGAAAAAGAGAGCAGGATCAGATGACTATGGATTAAATTAATAAAATGTAATTAATGCATCTGGACCAAACATTAACATTGCAAGCTAGAAAGTTATTAGTTTGGAACAACTAAAATATTCCAAAAAATGAGAAATTCTTCAGCTTTTATCTAGAACAGGCTGAAAACTTCTAACTTGTAGTCTAATGTTATCAACTGCTTTCTCTTTAAAAGTGGACTTAGTTCCAGAGGAGGCATAAACATATAAAAACTGAAATATACTTATCCTAAATTAATTCTGGACCACTATCACTTAAAGTATATAATTTTGTACTTTAAATTTACAATTTCATGAAAATCTATATTTAGTGTATAAAATATAACCTCTGCTGTAATGTCATACCAAATAGATCTAGGTGGAAGATTTTATATTCCTTTTGAGAGAATGTGTGCCAAAGTGAAAAACCGCCACAACTATTTAGGAATCATATATTAGTAGGTAATTCAATCTGCTAACCAATCTATAGCTGCATTGGTAAAGCATATATGTTTTACCAAGGAAACAAGTAAAAATTATACAAGTTGGCTAGTAACTGCTAACACAGGCTCTTAACTGATAATTTCAGAAACTGTACTATGGTGCATCAGATTCCTGAAAGCTTTTGCCCACCAAACCCTCTACTCTTCTCTTGTGAATCTAATCAATATCTTCATTTCCTCATCAACAACAAAAACATCAGCAGCAACATATTAGAGACCTCAATCCCTTTCCACAAGAATATACTCTGCTCATCCTTCCTAGAACAAGAGTTTGGTTCCTAAAGTAGTATGAGAAATGGACCAAGCACTGGCGTTAGAAAATACAGTCCCAGCAGCACTGACTAACTCTATGACTAATGCATTGTACTACTCCAATTCACAGCTCACAGGGTTGTTGAGGATGAAGCACATTTGACATGTAAACTCATGAGCGCTAGAAAAGATGGCGGTTATTGCTGCCACTCCATTGCTCAAGACCTTATAGCATCTTCCCTTTTGTTTTCTTCTTTAATTTTTAAATTACAAAATAATCCATGCCCAACAATCTGTCTTGTGTGTATCTTATATGATGCAAGGCGATCTCTTGTATATTCTTGTAGAATATCCAAGCCTTTCAACTCAACTTTTAAGTCAAATTAACATATATTTGAATTCCTACTGTGTACCATGATGTGGTCAGTAAAGTTTAAGTGTTCCTCTATCTCTCTCTCTCTCTCTTTTTTAAGTAAGCTTTACACTCAAACTGGGACTTGAACTCAACCCTGAGATCAAGAGTCACATGCTCTACTGACTAAGCCAACCAAGCACTCCATAAATCTCCTCTCTTTGAAGTGGAACTCATGCTGGAGTTGTTGAGACGATATAAAATCAATGATATCAAATCTTCATCAGAAGTTAAATAATAGTTCAACATCTACAAGAATAACTTATGCTGTTAACTATATAGTCCCCTCCCTACACTCCCCAGTCTCCTTTCCTGTTCAATGAAGTCATCTTATTTATCATTTTCTTTTAACATTGACTCTCAATTTTGAGAAAGTTAATCTGCTTGCCTTTCCCATATACTGTTTTCACATATTCCCTGTACTTTGAAATATGACATATCCACCCCTTTATCAACTTTGTCACCTACAGAAGGTTACCTCTTTCAAAAACTAGCTCACAAGTAGTTAATATATCTCTCATGTGCGTAGGGTGTTTTTTGTTTGGTATGTGTGTACATTCTGTGGGGCACATTTTTCCCGAGCTGGGTTGTAAGTTCTCTGACAATATTTGGCACTTGATAGGCACTTAATAAATTTTGATTGAATGAATAAATAAAATGTTAGTCAATTGCTTAATTTTATGATGTAAATAAACATTTCTGTTATCAATCTTACAATTTTAGTGGAAAAGGACTAAACATGTAGGGGCTTCTTATGCATCTAATAATTCTGAAGTATTCTTTTGAGGTTAGAGAAAAAAATATTTAATGATTATTTTTATAGAGAGAGAGAAAGTGGGGGAGGAGCAGAGAGAGATTGAATCCCAAGCAGGCTCTGCTCTGTCAGCACAGAGCCCAATGTGGGGCTTGAACCCATGAACCATGAGATCATGACCTGAACCAAAACCAAGAGTCGGACTTGCTTAACCGACTGAGCCACCCAGGTGCCCTAAGGTTAGAGAAAAATTCTTTTGACTGAAGCATGTTTTATTAATTTCTTCTAGGCCACTTAAAATTATTTAAAAATTATAAATTTAATGCATTGTCATTATAAAGGCTTAGAATATAAACAAGTAAAAATGAAAATCACCTCTAATTCTACCAAAGAAACTAACAGTTTTAGACTTATACAACTGATTTTATATCCTTTTTCTTTTTTTTTTTGGCTTACTGTTTCATCATAAAGCATTTGCTCCATGCTATTAGTCTCAGAAAACAGCATTTTTAATGACTAAATTTACTTACTGTAAAGGTCACAAATTTCCTTAGTATAAAGGTACAGAATAGACTTAACTATTCTCCTCTTACTGAACATTCAGTGCTACTTCCATTTCCCTCACTTTCACCTTACAAATGGGGATTGCAGTAATATTAGTATATAAAAATCTCTGCTAATGTCTCTATTTCTGTAGAAGAGATTCTTAGAGCAATTACTGAATAAAAAAAATAAAAGAATTAACATTAAAAAAAAATCTTTTAGGGGCCCCTGCTTGGCTTAGTCAGTAGAGCATGCGACTCTTGATCTCAGGGTCATGAGTTCAAACCCCATGTTGGGTGTGGAGCCTACTTAAAAAAAATAAAAAATAAAAATAAATAAAATAATCATTTAATAGAAGCTGGGAAATTGCCTTCAAGCATGGACAGTTTAGACTCCTCCCAAAAGGACAATAAGAATGCCTATTGAACTATTCTCATCTGGGTCAAGGTTTAGCAAAGTAAATCCATCAGAAGGAATTGGGGAATGTGACTTTGAAAAAAGAAGAACAGTGTTCTTTCTAAAAGCTTGGAAATCTTTGTAATGTTTGTCTAAATATTTCTAAATATTGGTTCTGCTTCCAATAATGGCATTTCCTTCTGTCTAGATTTTCTATGCAGTTCATGCTTTTCAAGCACGAAGTGACCATGAACTCAGCCTTCAGGAGTACCAAAGAGTCCACATACTTAGATTTTGTGACCTAAGTGGCAATAAAGAGTGGTGGTTGGCTGAAGTTCAAGGGCAAAAAGGATATGTGCCAGCTAACTACCTTGGGAAGATGACTTATGCTTAAGAAAAGAAGCCCTTGAATTCTGTTTTCTGGCAGGTTATTGATGGACTACCTCATAAAACTTACAAAATGTTGGTCTAGAAATCAAGAAACCTCCATACTACATGAACTGATACTGTATCAAGTTTTAAGGAAGACTGCTTCCTAACAAGATTATTTGGAAATGTATTTTGAAGAATAAATGTTGAAGGAAACAAACAGAAACAGCAAAACAAACAGCTAAAGCTCCAACTACCAACTACTTAAAAATGGAGATCTTTGAAAAGATAAATGTATCCTTTATCAGCATGAAAGGCTGGATCTAAGGATAAGATTTTTTTCAATGTATTGTATTATGTATTTTGCCTCAAATGTTTTTGTTTCTCTCATTCTCTTTTGTGTGTGTGTGCACATATACACTCACACACATGTAATTATATTCATTATATGGTTATGTATACTATGTGATATAGATTATACACTGTTACGCATAAACCAGGGAGTATACTAAATATACATAATAGGAATTAACAGCCAGCTAGAAATCTTTGTTGTGGAACATCTCTTTACTGTAAGTTTTAAATGAAAAAAACCCTGAATGACCTTATAATATCTAACATTTACTGAATGCATACTACATGACAAAAATTGTTCTATATGTTTATGTGGTAACTTATTTTTTATTTTTTTTTTAACCTTTATCGATTTTTGAGACAGAGAGAGAGAGCATGAATGGGGGAGGTTCAGAGAGAGATGGAGACACAGAATCTGAAACAGACTCCAGGCTCTGAGCTGTCAGCACAGAGCCCGACGTGGGGCTCGAACTCACGGACTGTGAGATCATGACCTGAGCCGAAGTCGGACGCTGAACCGACTGAGCCACCCAGGTGCCCCATGTGGTAACTTATTTGATACTCACAACATTATGAAGAAACTGTGGCCCACATGGATGAAGTAATTTAGCCCAGGTACACTGCTAGTAAGGGCTGGGACTCAAACCTAGGTCTGGTTCTGGGATCCACACTCCTAACCACTATGCTGTACCAACCCTCCAGGAGTATACATTTGCTGTCAGCAAAGCACTTAATGATGCACATAATGGACATTGATAAGGACCATTTTTCTCTCAGGTCATATTTATGTATTGAGAAGTTTTTCAAAATCAAGGGCTAGGAGGATTTCCATGATATTAGTCTAGAGAAAATGACGTATCTACGTTTATTTTTTTGTTTTGTTTTGTTTTGCTTAAACATTTTTTAAAGTATAATTGTTTAAAAACGATGCTACATGATCACTAATGTTACTTGAATGAGGAAATATTTTTGGATCGCTCAATCATTTCGATGATGAATGTGGAATGTGTGCTCCATGTTCTGAGCCAAGATGTAAATATTTTTAGTTGCCGATTGTACTTAGACAAAGAAGGCATTAAGGATAACATTTGCTGAAACACAATGTCCTGGGACACTGAACTTTCACTTGGGAATAGCTCAAAATTGTCCCCTAAGATTTCAGGATATTTTGTCAAGACATTTTATTGACTTGTTGATGCTCCTTTAGGACAGTAAAAAGATTTAAAGTTTGACTTAGTGGTTTCCTTTAAACACCAACATAAAGTGGACTTTCATTTCCCACATAGAATGTGCTAATAATGACATTAAAGATTTAATTGTTACTTTGAAAGATTTGATCTCTAGAACGTATACTGTAACATACATTACTGAAGAATACAAAACAAAATGAACAGTGATTTTCAGAGGGCTGTTTTAAGTATGCATATGACATGTACAACCATAGAAATTCATTAAGACATTTCCATGACAGAATAATTTGCATTTCATAATATTGTACCTGAAATACTTAATCTAAAGATAGTTTTATAAGGTTCTAATGGTAAGTTGTTTTTGCATAACATTTTCTTGTTTTGAGTTTGGATACTAAAAGAAGATTCTCTTTTAGACATACAGAGACTTTTTATGTCTTTTAAATGGTGCTTTGTACCCAATGGTGAAAACATAATTCCAGTTTGCGTAGGGCAAAACAAAAGGAAATCCAAACTTGCTACTTGTGGTAACTGTGAACATGCCCAACAACCAAACTGGTGGGGAAGCTATATCTAATGTATTTTTTATATATGATATTTATACTTTTAATATATAAAAGTATATATATTTATACTTTTAATATATAAAAGTATAAAAAAATATATAAAAGTATAAAAGTTAATATATAACTTAATATATATTAAATGCATGTATTTAAATTAGCTGTGACTTCAATACTCCCCTTAAAATGAAGATTGATAGAAATAGCTCATATTTGCTGTTTTGGCTGAAATAAGTCACTAGATGTATAGAAGCTTTGTCTGCTTGTGTGGTCCTAGGTTGATGCCTCCTGTCTCACCTTTTTAGAAACCACACCACTAAAATCAGAGCTGCAGTTAGCTGCTGAGCAAGTGTAATGAAGCCATCTCCTGTAGTCCCTCACTATTGTAATGAACATACATTACTCTAAAACTATATAGTTGCTATTTTAAAAATATACCTACATTTCATATGCCATTTAGGCTTTATTTTTTTAACGTTATACAATACCTTTATTTTCTTAATATGTTGTTAAGAATCAAGTAATTATAATTTTGAGGTCAGACATTATTTTGTTGAACATAGGGGAAATGAAACTCAGATAGTTATGATGTATGTAAGTCTTTAAGAAGTTTAAAAAGATAAAACTATTGGTGACATCATTATAATTAAGGCATGAAGAAACAATTATTTCTTTGTATTTTAAAATTTAAATGTCATTGTAAAATATAGAATTCTCTGAAATGGGTATTTTTACCAAGAATGAAGGAGAAATTTCTGTGGCTGTTTTCCTTTGTAAAACAAATAAACAATAAATACATTTTATTTAGTATTTATTTTTAAATACAGATGTTCTAATATACATAATAATGTTCGGAATTATAAAAGATCCAGTAATACAAATTACCATGGGTACTTAAATCACGTGAAAAAGTCACAAAGCCACTATCCGAACATTCCTTGTACTTTAGAAAAATATTCTTTTGCTATTAGTATAAAACAATTCTATGAAGGTTGAGCTGTGCAGAAGAGATACAGCGCACATTGTTAATCATATAAATGCAGCACTGCATGAAATACTTTTAAGTGCTGATGTATTTCATATTTTGCCTGAAATATAATTTGGACTTTTAGAGATGGCTATTAACTGCCTGTCACTATTTGTGATGAATAGTTCAGATGATGTACAAAAATCAGTGTTTTTATTACTGAAATATGAAATTAAAAACTGCCCATAAGCTTCTTAGATTTTTGTCTACTGCAAAACACTCTCAAAGCCATGTGAACAGAGATAAAATCTTTATATTTTAACATGGTGGGGAAACTAATTTACTGAAATCCTGTTTGTCCTAACTATGGCTTCTTAAGGTACTCAGTGTAGTGCCCAATACTGAATACATCTAGCCCTCACAAAATTCAAGCCAAATTAAGCCTATAAATTTACATTATAGTTGATGAAGAAGTAATTAAATTTCATTGACTGGAAGGACACTCAACTTTACATTCTCTGGGGAAATTCTACTATTTATAGAATGTTACTATTTTTAAAGGCTAATTTTTTCTGTTACTTCCTTCTATACACGAAATTATATAAAAACTTAGTCATTAAATTATCTGTTATCTACAAAATTATCCAATATAACGCATCTTCACACCAGGACCATTGGAATTCAACCTGCATCTCTGAAGGCCAGCTACTTCTTTCCTGTTATTACACTCTTGATATAGGCAAGATTTGCTTCGGTTTTTCAGTAAAATAAGTCACCCCTTAGCATATAGCAGAATGAGTAGCTCTTGTTCAAAAATGTAGGGGGTATATGCTTAGTCAAGTTTATCTTACAAGAAAACAATACTAAGGTGTGTAAATGTATTTATGGCTTTCTCTAATTCTTCATATAATTTTTATGATTATTGTATTAATATATTTATTTTTATAAAATGATGTATTTCCTATACAACCTGTGATCATCACAGTATAATTAAATAATCTGTTACTAATAAACAGTACCATGACATCCTTGTTAGGTATCAGAATCAGAAACCTAACCTTAGAATGTTAGATGCCTTCCATTTTATCTCATTAATTATCATCTATATTTTATAGAGGAGGAAACCAAGGATTACACAGCTCATATATGGAGGGACTGGGATTCAAAACCAGGTCTTCTGACTTTAAGCCAGGGTTCGTTTAGTGGTTGTTTTTTTTTTAAGTCACCAAAATCTAACAAAGCACAATGTGCATAAAGTGATATTGACCAAATTTCTACTAAAATATGATTTGAGCTTACAATCCTAAAAGCTTACTTTGGCTCACCTACTTATAGGTCTATTCATTCACTGGCATAATATTTATTGAGAATTACAGTGGGATGCTGTGCAATGGTGTGCTAATGGTGTGCAAATCAAGATCTCTGTCCTCATCCAATTTAAAATCTAGTGGTGGTGGTGGGGAAACCTATGTGTAACAAAATAAATTAAATGATAAATACTATTAATGTAAAGCTGGCGACTTTCGTCACATGGTCAGTTAAAAAGCTTTGTAGCTCACTTAATGGTATGGAACTGATGAATGGATAAA
Source organism: Panthera uncia (assembly GCF_023721935.1). NCBI lineage: Eukaryota > Metazoa > Chordata > Mammalia > Carnivora > Felidae > Panthera > Panthera uncia. The sequence goes on from NC_064811.1 coordinate 86,444,805, forward strand.
GAAGATGTGGTTTATATATACAATGGAATATTACTTGGCAATGAGAAGGAATGAAATCATGCCATTTGTAGCAATGTGGATGGAACTGGAACGTATTATGCTGAGTGAATTAAGTCAGAAAAGGACAGATATCATTTGTTTTCACTCATATGTGGATCTTGAGAAACTTAACAGAAGACCATGGGGGAAGGGAAGGGGGAAAAAAATAGTAACAGAGAGGGAAGGAGGCAAACCACAAGAGACTCTTAAATACAGGGAACGAACTGAGGGTGGATGGGGGGAGGTGGGGGAGTGGGGAAAATGGGTGATGGGGATTGAGGAGAGCACTTGTTGGGATGAGCACTGGATGTTATATGTAAGCCAGCTGGACAACAAATTATATTTAAAAAAATAAATAAAAGCATGACCTTTGGAAAAAAAAATGGTATGGAAAAAATCAGTCTAAGATCTACCTGAAGAAAACTTTAATATAAAAATACCTGTATGAAATATCAAACTGAATTATATACAGTACTAGATGTTTGCATACTTACACATATGTACAGATTCCAAATATATATTTATGCACATACAACCTATACAAAGAGCCATGCTCAATGAAAAATAACTTCCTAAAAGGCTTCTAACATCCTCTCTGAAATACTACAGAAATTAAAAGTTGCGTCTCTTCTCAACTCTTTCCAGTACATGTGTTCTGGCTGTGATGGGATAAAATTTTCCCCTTCAAGTGCCAGTGTGCAAACTGTACATTACGGCTTTAAGTTTTCATAGGTACTGCAGTCACACGAACTGTTAATTCGAGCTTAGCTTGTATCAGATCGTTTTGTCCAGTTTAGGTCAAACTAGCCCTGACCTATAAACAAATATGATGATTTTATGGGTTTTCCTTTTTTTTTTTTTTTTTTTTATAGTCTTTTTGATCCTAATGGGGATTTGGGGCTCATGCCAAATTATGTTTAATCCACAGAAATCTGTTTCTCAAAACAGAAACATCTGTAGGCAGATTTTCAACATGTAAATAGATGTTTACTCCACATGTAAGTAATGGGATTATCTCAATCTTGGATTCTATTTTACTATGAATAATTTAGTGCCATTATTTAAGGGTAGTTTAAAATAGTAGCTTTCCTTTTATTGTCACAGAAATCTCATATCAATATATTTTAGAAATTGTTAGAAAAAGCTAGAGATTAAGGGACTCGGTTTGAGATTAGAGGTTTTAAAGATTTAGTAGCACATATCAAAGTTGAAGAAATAAGGCTGCTCATAGTCTAATGAATGAAGGAAATTTTGGACTTCCAGTTTCTGGATGAAATGAGGTATTCATGAAGTATGAAATGGCTGTTGAATTTTCCTGTGAGTAATAAACTGTTTCTCTGGGCCAGAAAGCCTCATATCTTCTGTCAAAAACTATATGTAAAACAACAGTAGGCTAATTTGTTAATTTACAAATAAGGCTACTGCTCAGACTCCCCACATTTTGTGATTTAACAATGTACACACACATCAAAATAATTTCAAGATTTAATCATGATATAGGAGCTTCTTTTATACAAAGGTAACTAAAATTGAAACGTTACAATACATTTGGGCAATAGAAATAAAGCAGCCCTTTTTCTTTTCATGGTATAGGAAGAAACTACCAGCATGTAAACAAGTCAGGAATTGTTTTGGAGTGGATATTTTGCTCAAGAATTCTCAGGTGTGTGTATAATCAGGGTAAATCAAAACTCAACTTTATTAGGTACTAACTATGTGCAGATGTTAGACTGGCAATGTGAGGAAAAGTGGGCAATGGGAGAAAAATATTGCATTAAAAGGGCATGGGAGTTCACAATCTACAGAAGAGATACATCCCTAAATAATTATATGAAGTGATAAAAAAGGTATAATACAGAAATGTGAGAAATCAGTTATGAAAAGTTAATTTTGAAAATGGGGAGATGAAATATTTGGGGTGAGAGGGAGAATCATGAAATGAGGCTGGGGACTAACAATGAATATCTGGAATATTGAGGGGAAAGTAGAAAACTTTATAATAAAGTGGCATTCCTGCCATCTTATAAGGCACCTAATTCAAAACCCTAATTCTTAGGGCTTTGCTAGAAGATGAACTATTCCTTTTTTAAAAAAATTCACATATACTACCAGTCTCTTGGGATTCTAGAAGTTCTCATCAAGAATTAATTACTTTGTGGTTTTTTTTTTTTTTTTTAGTTCATTTATTTATTTATTTATTTATTTATTTATTGAGAGAGTGAGAGTGAGAGAGAGAGAGAGAGAGAGACAAAGAATGAGTGTGAACAGGGAAGGGCAGAAAGAGGGAGAGACAGAATCTCAAGCAGGCTCCATGCTGTGATGGGGCTTGAACTCAGGAACTGTGAGATCATGACCCTAAGTTGAGATCAAGAGTCGGATGCTCAACTGACTGAGCCACCCAGGAACCCAAAGAATTAATCATGCTAGTCAGTGTTTTCACACACTATGGAAACTTAAAAATGGTAAACAGATTTAAAATAAAAAGATTTCCAAATTTTGTTAAATAACATTTAGCATTTTAAGGTAAGAAATAATAGAAATTTCATTGTGAAAATTTTTATTAAATTATAGTATATTACAGGTTATGTCCTAATAATAAGATTTTAGGGTAATGTCAAATAAAAACCTACTTGGCCAGATTACTTCTTGAGTTTCTTCTGGGCAGCTTTCTTCTTGACCATCTGTAATCGCTTCATGGCATTGAGCTGTGATTCTTGTGAAGTTGGACCTTTAAGGGATGCTAAGGGAGAGCTGCTTGATTCTGAAGTGGTTTTGCTAGTGGTATTTCCACTGGACCCTGATGTCCCACTATTTCCATTCCCACTGAGTTGGCTGGTGCTTCCTGGAACTAAACTACTCGGGCTAGGAAGACCCACTTTGCTAACATTGTCACAACTAACGGAGCGACTAAGGCCAGTTTTGCCCAAAGTTAGAGGTGGAGGTGGTTTCAAGGGTACAGTGGGTGCAGTGTTGTTATTGGAACCTATTTTGGAACCTATTCCACTTTTAGATGATGTCGCCAGACCAGTCAAACCCACAGGCTTCTGGTTAGTTGATGAGGTAGCTGGTTTCCCACTATTGTTTTGGGTTGTTGAACTCAACTTTGCTGTTGATGGACCAGCAGAAGAAGTTTTAGCTGCAAAAGCTGCCCATCCAGTTAGGCCACTAGCTACTGAAGAAGAAACACTGGTACTAGAAGAATTTCCTGAAATAGCCGTGGATGTCTAAAAAACAAGATAAATATTGCTTTAGAGCCAAGTATAATTAATACATAATGTAATATTCTTAAATATATAACAAGTTTAATTTTGGACTTTTTATACAGAAGTAATGGTTTGGGAAATTTAAATCACACCACCAAATTAAGTTCTTATGAAACTGATCTGGAAAAAAAAAAAAAAACAACAAAAACCAAAAACCAAAAAACACAAACATTAAACTTATTCATAGCTAATGGATGCTACCACTTCCAAAGCAGAAATTCTGGGATGCCATATTCTTGTTCTAATGATTCTGAAAAAGAAATGTATGAAATTCCTTTTTGGGAATTGCTTTTAGATTCAGTTACAAGCTCTATCAGAAAAATCAGATTTAATGCTTTAACTTGTTTTTCACCTAAATAAAGTAATATCTAGCTCAGTAAAGCACCTTATTCTTTAGACTTTGCTCCAAATGGCTTGTGGATCATTTCAAAAACAGAATCCAAACAGAATCCACTCTTAATGAATAAAAATGCTCATACCCAGGAAATTTAGAAGATGTCTGAGATAAACAGATTTATTTGATAATTACTTATTGAGTAAATGTGTCAGATTCTGAATTCATTTTTTAAATAATTTTTTTAAGTTTATTTTTGTTTATTTTGAGAGAGAGTGAGCAAGTCGGGAAGGGACAGAGAGAGGGAATCAGAATCTTAAGCAGGTTCCTCGCTATCCATACAAGAGCCTGCCGTGGGGCTCAAAGTCACAAACAGTGAGATCATGACGTGAGCCAAAGTCAAGAGTCAGACACTTAACCAACTGAGCCACCCAGGCGCCCCAGAATCTGTTTTTTTTTTAAAATGTCCCAATACCAATTTTGAGTAAATAGCTCCTGCATTGCAAAATATATACAGATTTGCAATGTTAACTATTTGTAATTATACAGCTCTGGTGATATATTAAAAAGGTTTCATAACTTTATTTCCACAATTTGTTCAGGTTTCCATTGAAACTATCACATAAGAAGAGATCCCTGCTCTGTATAAAGGATTTTATTAACCGCCTCAAGAGCTGCACAGTGACATTTAGGCAGGTCTGACTCACTCCCAGATGAATTTCTTAAAGATTTAACACCTTAGTTTCTCTAATTAACTTCACGGCCAATCAAAAGCTAACAGTGATACCAGCGTCACTATATAAATAAATATTGCTCTCATTCACACGAGGACAAATTTTTTTCACCTCCGCACTGGGCAAAAATGTACTTTGTTCAAATTAATTATAAACTGAACTTCTCACCAGCATGCTCTCTACCTTTATATTCTTAAGAAGAGTCACAAAAGTGTAAAATTTATTACAGGTAAAAGATTAAGTCCTACAAACACTAATTTACTTATCAATATGGTAATTACCATGCCTAAAATATATGCTGTTATACTTTAAACCTGAACTCTGGGAGAGTTGGTAAAAAAACATTTTTACTTCTTACAAGGTAGCCTTCAATACCATCTGCATGTAAACATTTTTAACCCATGTGAAAAGTAATCAGAATAGAGTGCTGAGATATTTGTAAGAGGAAAAGCCCAGATTTTTGTTCACGTTCTCTGAAAAACAATAGGATTTTTTCACATTATACATTACACAGTAACTTTCTCGTAAGATTATCCAGAGAAGATAAACCACACATAAATTACAAATTCCTAGAGGAATGCACACAGGTAATGAGAAAAAGTTAGTAAAGAAAGCAAAAGGACACAAGTGTGGTAAACTTAATTTTCAGTTATGAAAAAATCTAATTTTTTCCTTTTCTATTAAACACAAAACTGTCTGCCATATGGCTAAATGATCTTTCAACAAACATCACAGAAGAAAACCCATCTGAAGTAATTAAAAAGACCAACACTTATGAAGTACAAACAGAAAGCAAGTTCTGTGTTCATAGCGTTTTAGTTTAATGGCTTGCTGTTACTGGTATTGCTTTTCCACAGAATGACAGATGGCTTATAATACTATCAGGACAAGCAAAAGTAAAAACAACACCAATAATCCAGACCAAGTAATTTCTTAGTCTTTCAGTAAAGAAAATAAATTTCTCAACTATTCCTCAATTTTTACTGTAAGTAAAAACTACCCATTATCTTAGTTAGAAAGCCATTTGCTTTTTAATATGTGAATGGAACCATTTTTTTTCCATAGTAAAAAATGTATTAACTTTTATCATAAAAATACCAAAACCTTTAAATCAGAATCAACATGACAGCCAAGGCCTTAACTTATTTGCCATAAAACGATTTCATGTTGGATTTTTTTTTTTCAACTGTTTATTTCTGAGAGAGAGAGAGAGAGAGAGAGAGACAGAGAGCGGGGGAAGGGCAAAGGGAGAGGGAGACACAGAATCTGAAGGAGCGCCAGGCTCTGAGCTGTCAGCACAGAGCCTGACGCAGGGCTCGAACCCATAAACCCTGAGATCATGATCTGAGCCGAAGACGGATGCTCAGCCAACTGAGCCACCCAGGCGTCCCTCAAGTAAGTATTTTTTAGTCAATTAAATTAAAATCCAATCTTAGAAAAAAATGGAATGTACTGTACCTTGACCTCTGTTCTCTTAAATGCTAGAAAAGTTGTCTCTTGTTTGAGTTTAGTTTCTGGTTTCTTAACCAATGGATCTTTGACAGCTGGAGCTACAGAAACAACTGTGGGGGCTGGTTTCTGGGGTGGTTTCTGAGTTTTTTGAGCCTGTAAAAAATCGGTGGATTAAATTAGATACAAAATATTAACTGAATGCACACACACACAAAAAAGACTAAAAATCTGTCACAGGACTCCTCATTGAATGAAAGTATAGTTGAACATTTACAAAATATTGTGGTGACACTGAAAATACAGATTCTTGGACAAATTATTTTTTATCATCATCCTATGAATGGTTTTATATATTTTATTCATTTCTAAACAGTAAAGATAATATTAAGCTTTAGAAATCATGCAGATGAGGGCTGATTAAATACCATTTTAACAAGGCAAAACAAATTGTCTCTTTAAAAAAAGAAAATCACAAACTATTTGTAACCAGTTAGCTTCACTTGTAATGAAGGGTATTTATCTATTATAGTTGGTCAATAAGACTTAGAAGAGTGTTTTTCTTGATATTCAGATACACGTCTCTAAGTAACTGAGGGTCAGTTGAAAGGTACTTTGGATCAATTATGCAGTTTTAAATACAGAAAATACAGAATGTGGATAAAGAACTATTGTTGATAAATAAGTATCTTTCTGAAGTTTTTCCACACTGCAGAACTAAGCATATTAAACTCTTTGAGAAAGTTCACAAATACAACTTTCTATGTTATCAAAGATGAATCTATACTCCCCATCCCTTTATAAGCATTTTTGGTTTTATTTTGACCAATAATTGATTTTTTCCTTTTTTTTTTGGTAACTTGGTATTTTATTACATTCTCTTCCAAATAAAGTGGGTTATGAAGATGATTTATGTTATGTAAGAGTCTAGTACAGTGTCCGGCACATGTTGACTGCTGACAGTCATAGTTAATTAGACAACTGAATCTGGAAGAACCCATGCATCCTGGATGGAGAAAGATGCTCCGAGCCAGTCCATTGTCTTTGACAATCCTAAGAAGATCATGTGGGACTGTATCAGGAAATTTATAAATAGTCCGTTCCCATTTCTGGAAATTGGAATGCAGCCTGTTTTGTCTGAGCATTCTTGTGTAATCTTCTCGTGTTATGGTTTACTTTACCATGATTTTGATCCTTAAGTTTCAATTCATCCCATTTTTTAATATTACATGCTTTCCATATGAAAGTGTACCTACTTTCAAACATCACTTATAAAGCAACATTCAGATCAAGAATATTATTAAGGATGCTAGAAGACTACCTGTGGTAAAATATCTCAACTAGCAGTAAAGAAGGGCCATATTATCCTCTATTACAAAACCATGTTATGAGAATGCAGCCCTCAGAGTAAATAAAAAATACATGGTTCCATAACCATGGCTTTCATGCTTACATTTCCTTCAACCCACATCTTCCAGAGGTTAAACTCTGAAGACTGACCTAACTTGTATGCATTAGCAGATGAAGATTCATTATAATGCAGCCAAGAAAAGGCCTCTACATAGAAGATCATGTTTGGATCTTCTGGCTCCTCTATATCACCTAGCCATCTTAGAAGTTGAGTAAGAAACACCCAAAGCCCTTGGTCCTTTGATGGTAAATACTAGTTTTGGGAAATAGGATATTATCACTGACTTGGTGCTGTTCAACAAGGTACTATAATTTTTCATTGGGTGACTGCTTCACACATTGCAGAATGTATGAAATTCCCCACTCAGGACAATAATTGCCAGTATGGCAGCAATCAAAAATACCACGTATTGCTAAATGCTGAGTAGATGTGTTACTACCCTAGATTGAAAACCAATTCAGTAAGTCATATGAATCTCCAACATAGCACTAGGGCAAAACCCATTACGTGGTAAAGAGAACATTATAGAACTGAAGAACGATCTTGGAGCCTGCCACACACTATCACAACATTCTTAACTAGGTCTTCCTATAATAATGTGTACTGCGGAACCTGCCCTAGTTGGAGAAATTAGTGTGAGGAGAATGGGGATATAAGATGCTATTTATAGTATCTCTAAAATTCCTTGGAGCAATAACCAATGCACATATCGGAACCTCACTGAAAGCAATTATAGTTAGAATGACTAGGTGTAGCACCCACACTATTTCCAAATTCCTTTCTCTCATTATTTTGTGTTTACTGGATCCTGATCTTTAGGCTCACTTCAGATCATGGCTTTTGGTATTTCTCCAAGTCTATTCTTAGTGAATTCCAATCATGTTTTAACATTAGTTATGGCTCTCCATTCAGTACTTTAACCGTTGGACATATGGACTAAACTTACTATTTCTGGTACTAACCCACATTTCCTCCATTTTACATACCTTAAACTGAGAACAACAGAATGTAGCACATGTCTAGTCCTGAGCTCTGCTCTGGTGCTATGCCAATGAATGAGACATGGTCTTACTGATCAAATTAATTACACATTTAATTTGTAAAGCAGATAAAGAATAAAGGATACCTGAGATGAAGAAAAGAGGAGAAGGGAACAGGAAAGCTCACCACATAATCAGGGAATGATACACTTAGTCTGGCATGGCCAGAGTGTACGGGTGTATACGGTGAAGTGGTGGGAGAAAGGAATACAAAGACAGACTTGGGTCAAAGAGAGAAGGTCTGTAAATTCCCCCTAATGTGTATAATCTCATTATATAAGTAATTGAGAGCCATTGGGTGTATTTAAGTAGATAAAATTAGATAAGTACTTTAGAAGAATAATTCTAATTGTTTTAACTGAAGTGAATAAAGTGGATTCAAAGGAAGCGAGAAGCCTCCTTAAGAGGCTAAAGCAACAGACAAGAAGTGAGGGATTTGTGGAACAAGGTAATAATGGGCAAAATGAACAGAGTCAAGAAATGGATAAGAGGAAGAACCAGCAAATTTGGTGAACAAAGTAATATGGAATTAAGAGAGGCATCAAGGATAATGTTTTCTCATTCAGGCAACTGGGGGAAAAACTGAGTGGAGAAGAAAACAATTTCAATTTTAAAGATGTTAAAGTTACTGTAGGATATCGGGTCAGCTGCCGAAGTTCATTCCAGAAACAGGGTCAGAACCATAAACATACATTTGGTGCAAACTAAGTCATATAAAATGGAGGAGAAAATACTTTGAGAGTAGTGTTTACTTACTTGAAACTTTACAATAGAGTAACAGTAAAAAAAACCTTTGAAAGTGTACTAAAGAAAGACATTATGGTCACAAATTATTTATTTTTACTATTATCAATTCTTAGTGACTACTTCTGTCAGTGCCCTGGAATGCACTATATTGCTCACCCATAATCATTTGGTTGAGGTCCTGGAAGACTAGTTTAAACAATAAACTAAATAAAAATCAGACTAAGAAAAATTATACCTTGTCACAGAAAATCCCTGTTACAAACTGAAAGTATACATACTAGCGAGATTAATAGGAAATAACAACATTTCATATTATATATATATTTAATGTTTATTTTTTGAGACAGAGAAAAAGGCAGAGCTGAGTGGTGAGGGTCAGAGAGAGGGAGACACAGAATCTGAAGCAGGCTCCAGGCTCCAAGCTGTGAGCACAGAGCCTGACGCAGGATTTGAACCCACAAACTGCGAGATCATGACCTGAGCCGAAGTCAGCCACTCAACCGACTGAACCACCCAGGTGCCCCAAACATTTCCTATTTCTGATTTAACTGACTGAAAAGTAAAATAGGTATCCTGAATTTTTACTTTTAACTAAATATTCCTAACTGTAAAAAAGATACATTTGACCAGAAAAGTCTATGTAGAAATTTATTTGGTTAACAGACATGAAAATTCTTCTATCAAGAATCCCTACTCTAAGGGAAGGAAGAAGAGGAGAAGCAAATAAGTCACTGGATTTCTTTAAAGGAAAATGAAGTTCACTTATCTATTTTTTAAATGAATAAAAGTTACAATGTTATCCAATATAACAAATGGAAACGCATTTCAGTATGATGTTAAAGGCAGTTATGTTAGTGAGCAGTAGAAAATGAAAGTACATTGGGAAAATGAGATAAATGGTCACTCAAAGACAATGAGAAGGAAAAGACAGAAGAATAGAGAAACACACATGGAAAGACACAGATGCATATACAAATAATGTCTCTGTAAACAGCTTGTGAGTTTGATGGTTTCAGCCACTCAGGAACAGACATTTTCAAAATGTCCTTACCAGACTCACCAAAGACCAGGGCTTTATATCTCACCATTTCCCACAGTGCTTTGTAGTATTTCTAAATGTTTGTAAATACACTGACATACTAGTAACAAACATTAATATTTTGTGAGTCTCTAATCTTGTTTATCTATAATAGAATAAGCTAAAAGCTGAACAGAGAAAAATGGATATAACATGGTCTAAGAGTTTAGGCATAGATACATAAATCATACATATACACTATACATACAAACATTTAAATAATCAGTATTTGTAATTTTTTTTTCAACTAACTTAAAGGTTCAAATGTTTATTTTGAAAAGCAATTATCAGCAAAAAAATGACAGAGACCATTTAAAATAGAGAAAAAAAAGATTCTTACCATTCTTTTCATTTGTCTGGTACATCGGGCACAATACCACACAAGGCGAGGGTCATTCACTTCCTTGTCTGTCACCTGAGGCTTATGGCAGTCTTGGTGGTAGAGATTATGGCACTCCTGACATTCTACTAATTGATTTCCAGATGCCACCGTCATTTGCCTAAGAAAATAACCATTAAACACTGCACTTATTTGAATGCAACAATTTAAAGCCATTTTAGGGTTGATTTTGTAAATGTGATATATTAAAGAAGGTGAACACCAAACAAGAAAATAATAAGCTCTAACATGTAGCCTGCACATGTTAGAGTTTTTAAAGCTTGTGCTCAACTATGAACACAAGGTGCCTCAGTAACTGAATTTGGCTATATTCTCTTTGCCATTTCGCATTGTAATTTTTTTCTTTTTCCCAGAAAGTAGACTTTGGCTAGTTGTCCAACAGTCTCATAATATTTTCTCTATACTTCTATTATATTCCTTTATATTTGTTACCTACATGCTGTTCTTTCTTCTTCATTAACATACAAGTTCATTAAAAATAAGTTGTCTATATATTTAAATTGACTTATATATAAAGGTGGAAATAGGACCCAATTATCTACAGTGTTTAGTATATTGCTGTGCAAATATGGGTGTTCAATAAATACATGTGTTATCAGCTGAATAGGACGTGTATCAATAAAATATAAATTCTAGGGCGCCTGGGTGGCTGACTCTTGATTTTGGTTCAAGTCATGTTCTTGTGGTTTGTCATATCAAGTCCTGTGTCAGGGTCTGCGCTGACAGTGTGGACCCTGCTTGGAATTCTCTCTCACCTTCTCTCTGTCCCTCCCCCACTCTCTCTCTCAAAATACTTAAATATATATATATGTATATGTATATATATACACAAATACACACACACACATATATATATATATATATATATATATATATATATGAATTCCAACAGCTCAAAAAGCACTCACCACAGACTTAGACTATCATAAGAACTCTCCAAATGGAAGGTTACAGTTACTAGTTCTCTTTCCATTATTACGATACCATTTATTTCTTATTTAAAAGTGATAAACTTTATGGTAGATGAAGTTTGAAATAAATATATGTGAAAACAATGAAGCTGTAACAAATGTTTCTATTCAGAAATACATTAACTCATTCTCTACAAGGCTCACAAAAACTTAGTTATTTACTCAGTTCCAATGCACCAGAATCTAACATTTTCATGAAGAAAACAGCAACAAAGATGGTAATCTTTTGTTGTGCTAGGCAGTAAAAACCATTAACAATTAAAAATATAGCCCTTTGCATCAAGAAGTTTCAAATTCAGTTATTCAGATTTCTACAGTGCATCTCCTAATAAGCAAAATTATTCATGTTTTTTTAATTATGTATCCATGTTTTAAAACAACACTCAGAATAATCTACGTGATTCATTTACTTCTTTTCCATTATTTCTAGGAAATGATTTTATGGTGTTTAGAAAATGATGTATAACAGCCTATTTTATAAGTACTACCAACAATTCAGAAGGAAAAATAAAGCAACACAGACTTCTTAAAAAGAACAGAAATAATTGACTCTGCTAAATACTCTTCATCACTAAAGAATAACACAATAATTGGTTTCCCTCTAGAACCCAAGAATGCAGAAAATGCTGCTATGACATAATAGATTAAAGATGCCACAGTAAGAAAGATAAAATATTTAATAGTTTTCAAGATGTTAAATTGTTATATGGGGCAGTTCACAGAGAATAATTTACTCATCTATCTACTACCCACCACCAAATAATAAAAACAAAAAAAAACCACCCAACAATTGGTCTGATTTTGTTTTCTTTTTCTTTGTTCTTCATGAAAACAAAAGAACCTGTGAAAACTTACCTACAAACAACACAGGCCAATCCCATCTCCATGGCAAAATCATCAGCACTGGTCTCCTCAAAACTGGAAAGGTCAGCCATAGCTAAATCCTTGCTAGTTTGGACAGTAATAGGAGAGGACCGTGTCTCTGGTTTCTCCAATCTAGGTTTCTTTGGAATATCAACTCCTTCAGTGATGTCTGATTTCATCTATAAAAAGCACCCAATTAGTAAGTAACATGTTAGAATAAACTTTAAATCACTGAGAGATGGATAAGATAGACACTGCACAATGATCAAGTCCACTTGATAGATATTTTGACATAGATAGTTAGGGGCAGATATAAACACTAAAGATCTGTAGAAGACTTATAATAAATTCATCATCAATACATTAAAAGAAACCAGCAAAGTAGAAATAAAAATCAGAACATTTTAGCATGTAACTGTATTTGTCTTTTTATTCTTTTATCCATTAAAGAATTTTGGAAGCTCAATGGATTTACTTATATGCCCTGAGAAGCCACAGCACTAACAAGGCTATTTTTAAGGGTAGTTTTTATTTTAAATATTTTAAATTATAAACTACCAATATTTAAAACATATTGAAAAGAAGTAAATAGCAAACTATCTACCAGTTATCCAGATATTGCCATATTTACTTCAAAGCAAATTCTGGCTCCTCTCTTTAAGATATAAATGTTATAGATGTATCTGTCAGATTGGCAACAATTAAAAAGTCTGGGAAGACATGGAGAATTTGCAATTCTTATACTTTATTCGTGAGAATATAAATTTAGTACATGCACTTTGGATAGTAATTGGCAATGTCTAGTAATGTTGAAGAGGTGCCTATCCTATTACATCCATTTACGGATATGCATCCTATAGAAACTATCACCATGTGCACAAAGAATTTATCTTTAAAGCAGCTCACTGAAGTGCCATTGTACTAGAAAAAAAAGAGAAATAAACTAACTCCTCATCAGTAGGGAAATGGATAAACTGATTTACTTACTGAATAAATGTTACATGGTAGCTGAAAGAAATAGATCTTCATGTATCAACACAGATGAATTTCAAAAGCACATTTCTGAGTGATGAAAAAGTTGCCAAAAGATATACATGTACAGTATGATACCATTTATATAAATTTAAAAGCACAGAAAACAATATAGTTTACGAATAGCCAATATTTATCACAAGTATGAAAACATTTGGGACTAATATACTCCACTTTAAGGGCAGGGATTACTAAAGATTTTTTTAATGTATTTTTTACGAAGTGCTAAAATCTCAATAATTGACTATGTGCAAAAATCATTCAAAATAGGCAATCCAAGACTTATTTGTAGCTCTGTTAAGGTACACATCATCTTGTAACAAATTTCACATTTAGTCACTTATTCCTTCCTATCTTTTCTTCTCAGCAACTGTTCCATTTAGAATATTTAATATTTAAGTTATGGATTAAAGTTTATACTTGAAATTAGCACATCGCCTAGGGCTCAACTGCGTGTTGCCAATGACTTCAATAAATGGTTAAAAAAAACAGTTTCTAAGTTTTACTGATTTTTCAAAAAACCGACATCTATAATTATCCAAATATGTTTACTGGGTAATTATTGTGTACTTTTACCTACTATTATATAAAAGAAGTGAACACCAAAGAATTGTTCCTGCTTATAAGCACAATTGATTTCCTTTTTTAAAAACTAGATTAAATTCTTACTTTATCAGCTGGTCTCTTTTCAGCTTCCTTCTTTACTTTTTCAGTTGTGAGGACTTTGCCATTATTATTGCCAGAAGGAAGACTGGAGGATGTTTTGGGCTCTTGCTTAACAGAAACAGCTTTTGCACTTGAAATTTTGGGTGGCTCCACATCCTAAGAGATGAAATAAAAAGATACCTATAATCAACTGTTCTAACCAATTGTAGAAAGTAGACCACAAATGTAAACGATTTTCAGTTAAAAATTATCGTGTTTGGCCAATGTAACATCCATTTCTTTAAACAGATTTATTGAGAAATAATTGATATACAAACCGCATCTATTAAAGTATAAAATTTGCTAAGTTTCATGTGAAACCAGCACTACAATCAACATAATAAACATATTCATCATCCCCCAAAGTTTCCTTGTGGCCCACTATAATTACTCTTAGAGGCATACATCCTAGAGAAACTATGTCCCCCCATCCTCAGGCAACAATGCTTTCTGGAACTACAAATTAATTTACATTTCCTAGAAATTTATATGAACAGAATCATACAGTGTGTACTCCTTTTTCTGGCTTCTTTCACTCAGTCTACTTATTTTGATATTGATTCATATTGTGCAGTATATCAATAGTTCATTCCTTATATATTGCTGAGTAATATTCTACTGAATGGATATACCACTTGTTTATCCATTTATCCATTGGTGGATACTTGTTTATAGTTTGGGGCTATTACAAATAACGTTATTATGACCATTCATGTACAAACCTTTATATGGATATTTACTTCCATTTCTCCACAATTAATGTCTAGGAGTGAAATGGCTGGATTATATGAGGTGTATGTTTAACTTTTTAAAAAACTGCCAAACCATTTTCCAAAGTGTTATGCCATTTTCCATTTCCACCAGTTGTATATGAGAGTCTTAGTTCCTTCACATCCTCATCAACACATCCTCTTTTTACTTTTAGACATTCTAATAGGTATATAGTAGTGTATTACTATGGATTCAATTTCCATTTACCTAATGTCTAATGATGTTGAATAGTTTTTCAAGTGCTTGTCTACCATATGTTATTTTGTTTAGAAGTTTTTATTAAAATGTTTTGTCCTTTTTAAAAAATGGAGTTGTTTGTTTTATTAATGACTCTAAAAAGTTCTCTATAGGTTCTGGATACAAGTCCTTCATCAGACACATAATTTACAAATATTTTCACCCAGTGTCTGGCTTGTCTTTTTATTTAAAATTTTTTTTTTTTCTTTTTAACATTTGATTAGTTTTTGAGAGAGAGAGAGAGACAGAGTATGAGCAGGGGAGGGGCAGACAGGGAGACAGAATCCACAAAGCAGGCTGCAGGCTATGAGCTGTCAGCACAGAGCCTGATGTGGGACTTGAACACATGAAACACGAGATCATAACCTGAGCCGAAGTCGGATGCTTAATGGACTGAGCTACCCAGGCACCCCTGACTTGTCTTCTTACTCTGTTTTATGCTTCCAATCCTTGTTCTTATATTACCACTTTGCAGATATTTACACTTGCTATGTATTACTAATAGTATAAAAAGTTTATGTATAAGATACCTCTTGGAATCGCCCTTCAAAAAAGGAGTGCATTTCCTACCATTCTAAATAAAACTAGCATATCTGAGTGCAGTCTACTTTTTTGAGACAGCAGATAAATGTAGAAAAATACAAATAGGAACGATATACATTAGATTCAGAACAGTAGCAACCTCCAAGGAGGAAGAAATGGGGAAGGGATAAAGAATGGGGCTTTCGATTTCTTGGTAGTTGCACTTGATTTATTGTGCTGTCTAGAGGAGGTGTTGGCAAACTGAGGCCTGGAGGCCAAATCTGGCCTATTGCCTGTTTTTTATAAATAACGTTACATTAGAACACAGCAATACTCATTCATTTTATGTATTATCTGTGGCACTTGCATGCGACCATGGCAGAATTAGATTGTTGTGCCAGAGACCATGTGGCCCACAAAGCCTAAAATATTTACTATTTGATACTTTACAGAAAGTTTGGTGACCATTCATGTAGACTTAGGAAAGTGATGGAAAAAATGTTAGCAATGCAGATTAATTTAAAAGTGTAACATAAAAAAATGAAAAACATAATCTTGTAGGCATTTGAAAACTATTATCTAGTTCAGCAAAAAAGTTACAAGTCATTGGCGGAGGAGTTAAGTTCTAAGTTTTTGTTTTTTTTTTAAGTTTATTTTGAGAGAGGTTAGGAGCAAGAGGGGGAGTGGCAGAGAGAGGGAGAAAGAAAACCCCAACATGGGGCTAGAACTGACGAACAAGGAGATCAAGACCTGGGCTGAAATCCTGAGTCAGACATTTAACTGACTGGGTCCCATCTAAGTTCATTACTTCACATAGGACTTACTGAATGATGTAAATGAAGATATCAACTGATTTTTATGTTGCAATTACACTTGGAGAGCCAGCTGTCAATGTTTATAAGCATACCACTGCCTCCAGGTGATTCTCTCTCTAGAGATGTAAATGGCAGCTGAAGGCTACAATGAAATGAATCTACGGTTTTTTAAATACCTGACAGTATTTTCTCTAAACTGATCAATAAGAAGTAACTCTAGTTAGAAATCTAAGGGCAGGAGGCTTTTTAATCAAAACAAATTTTTCATGTACTTTAATAGATGAATTTCTGTTTGAGAATCTCAAAATACAGTACTGCTTCTTTAGTAATAATAGGTTTTACCTATTGGGATATTATCAACATTCAGAGCAGAATGAACTTACTAGTGTGTTTTGTAGAGCTGTATAATTTGGCAAGTTTGAACTCACTGAATTTACCAGAATGAAAATGGTAGAAGAAATGAGGACACAATGGCGCTACTATTCAAAGGGCAATAAAAAGGCTTGAGAATACTAGAGCTAGTGTTGGGCACTGAGTCTGGGACTTGGGCCTGTCTTTAATTTGAGATTGTGGGTTAGACTGAGCTAGTGATGTAATCCTGTCTTCCTTTTCTCATCTTGTTATCTGGGTCCAAAGACCTGGATGACTTTGGAGTTTCAGGGCTCTAGAGCTTTGGAAAGGTTTGAAAGAATGTCTCAGGTATTACAAATATAATAAATGCTGCCATTCATTAAGAGCCTATTATGTACCGGGTAGATACTGTACTAGGTGGCTTACATGCTTTATCTCATTTAATTTTCACAATTTTGCAAGGTAATCCTTATTACCTCCATTCTACTAATGAAGAAATAGAGGCTGGGGGAAATGAAGTTACTGTGTACCTTGGTTTCCTTATTTTTAAATGAAAATAAATAACACCTATTTCAAAAGATTATCACAATTAAAATTAATTATACACACACACCAAGCAGAAAAATACCTGAAACACAATAAATGTTCAAGATACACTATCTATTACTACACAACTAGTAAGAGGCAAACTGGGATTCAAAACAGGTTTGTCTGGTTCCAAAATGTATATTCTTTTCACATAAAGTTGTTTGGCTGGTTTGTCATTATCAAAGTTGGAGCCACATAGTTGTCATAATTTATCCATATATACCTCCTTTTCCCCTTAAAGTATCCTATCCATATTCAATCTACTTCATTGCACTTTGTCCTTTTACTTCATTAAACATTAAAACATTAGAGAATAATTACAAGTCATGGTTTCACCCAGTAGCTTAAAATTTTTTGGGTATGAGAAACAATTAGAAATTAAACCATAAATAAGTAGGTTTCCCTACACATAAAGTAGAACAGAGTATCCCTCACACCCAGCTAACTTTTCCATGTCGAGTAAAAGTTCTCTGAAAACATGAAGGAAGAATAGAACACTAAAGAATATAATTTCTTCATGCCACCATGAAAGATTATTTTGGCAGGGAGACTGTTTTAAGATGATCTAAATATTAACACTGTTCTACTGCAGGCCTTACAAAACTCCCCCCAAGCTTTTAATTCTTGCAGGTACCTTTTGAGATGGACGGTAACTTGAATCAATGCCCCGAGCCAAAGATTCATCAAGTAGTGCCTTTAGCTTTTCTGCAGAATCTTTACTTTTTGAATGTAAGAAGCCAAGTGCTTTCAAAAAAATAGGATCAAGTTCCAAGTTCACAGCAGCAGCCATTGCAAACACCTGAAGAAAATAAGAAAGGGGGGATTAATTTAGAGACAATGAGCAATTATCTATGTTAAAGTTTATCTATCAGGTTCTTTTATTTATAATAGGTAATACTGTGCCCATTATACAAAATCTGAAACATCAGAAGAAAAGTAAATTTCCTTGTTATTCCTACCAACTTCGTTTCCCCTGAAGCAAGAACCTTATCAGTGTTGTGTGTATCCAGACCCTGAATTCAAATTCAAATCCTGAATTTGAAATGCAGATAAGCTCCTCCCTGCCACAGAGCACCTTCCTCAGCGTTTTAAAATATACACTTACAGTTCAGTGTACAGGAACTTGATGTGTTTAGGTCAGGTTTACCATATGTCAAAATTTCTTCTCTCAAACCTTATTTCCATTACCAAAAAAAAAAAAAAAAAAAAAGATTTGAGGCGGCGAGGCATGGCAGGAGAACAATGGTTAAAGGAAACATCAGGTGATGAGCTAAAGGTCATTGCTGCAACTTTAACCTCAACTACCTATTTTTAAATCTCCTTAGTCCTCAACTCCATTCTTGAATGCCTCAGAAAACATACTAAGATAATCTATTGGACTACATTTAGATTGTGGTATCTCATGCATTAACCTACTTTTAAAAAGCAAGGTCTCTGAGGAATGGTGCCAGTTACTACCAAAAAATTATATATACATAATATAATTTATATACATAATATAAAATCTCTCCCATAGGGCCTGTGATAATGCTCTGTGTCATTAGCTTAAAATACAGTGAAGATGTACATCAAAGGCTTATGAAATTCCAAAACATTAAAAAATTTTGTTTTCAGCTAATACCAATGCTATCATGTGGTTCTAATTCTTGTGTCACTTTTTCAAATATTACCCCAGGCAAGGAATTATTAAAATAAAAATGTATACTTTGTGTTCAATCCTTTGATCAATATTCTAGGGCTTGAAACTGTCTTCTATCCTTGAGGTTAATAATGTAATAATGCAACACACATGTACTGTTAGAGTTAAAGATCTATCAGCAATTCCACAGTAATCTCTCATTTTCAGGGGTTTATAAAGCCATTAAACCTTGCTGTAGGTTGAATCTTGGCATATGAAAGTTCAGACTAAAGATGAATTTTGTTTGTTCCTTCCCCATCTACTTCTCCCCAATCCCTTTCCAACTTTGACAGGAAACACACCCCCACACCTACAGGCTTTTTTTTTTTTTTAGTTTTCAAGACGGTATTAGATACCTTTCTGATAGCCTCAAAATTATTGTCAAATTCCATACTCTAATGAAACACCTGAATCATCCATGAATCCCAAAGCCAATACTAAAAGGACAATTATCTACCTCAAACAGTTGTATTAGTAATTTAATGAAAACTGAGAAGCAATCTGTCACTTAAGACTATATTATTACATACATCATCTATGTAGATGATAGGTACAGAAAGGTTTTTTTTAAATTTACTCATGGTATAGGCTGATTACTATACATATTTTCTGGAGAATAGCTCCTCATTAAAATGTCCATGATGAAAAGAGTAAACCTGCCATTCCTCCTGAGTGCTCAAGGGGAATATGGCCTAACCTTTTTATTGACCAAACTTTTTATAGTTAAAAAGCACAGCATTGACTTATCCAGAACAATCTGTTTTATGAGGTGCTGACCAAAGGGCTAATATGGAGAAGAATCCTTCCAATATACTAGAAAAACAGTTCCTTGAAATTTCTATGCTGGAAACCAGAAGCAAGGTATTTACTGTTACGTATTTCCATAATCACAGACAAAAGGTTTGCGTTACAGATTAGGTGACAAGAGTCAGTGCCTAGCTTATAAGACTACAGAAGTCATGTCATCAACACCAACATTCCAACTGGAACCTTGGAATCCGTTCTTCTTATATTATCCTGCAGTGATAAAACTGAATAGGCTTTGTACCCATGCCCTAAATTACTAACATGTCTCAAAGGTCTTAATAGTGGAATACAGGGAAAAAATATAAGAATTTCTATTTTTAATTTTTTATTAAAAATACGCTATTAATACACAGAATGATAGCAGTGTAGACATATAATTGATAACACATATAATGAAGCGTGCTCAATTTCATCCTCAGGGAATGATGAGACAAGTTTGGAGGCCAATGCTTTAGTCTATCCAGCAACTGCTAGTTTTCCTTTCCCTATTATGTATACATCAAGGCTGCTTAAGGTACAAACTACCTTTCAGTAGAAAGGCCTTCCAGTACTTTCATTCAGCTAAGCCCTTCCCTCCCTCCACAATAACCTCATTGCTGGCTGCCCATAATCTTCTAGTCCCTACTCATTATCTATATATTCCCCTATATTTTCTACCTTGTTTTTCAAGCACTCCTTGCATCTCTTTACCTTTACTATTTCCCCCACTACATCTCCTTTTTACCATGGTCTCCCAAGTGGTACTCCTTCGACTTCCTACTCAAAGAGCAAAGAGGTCTACAGAGATCTTATTCCATATAGCTGCTTTTGGAGAAACATTCCATGGCCACCATTTATCAACATCTTCCCTTGAAATCTATACCTATACCTTCCTGGTTGCTAAGGTATGGAACATTTGCACTAGGCTCATCTTCTTACTTCTCCCCACTGTCGTCTCTGGCAATTTTAGCATCTATATTGATGATCTTCTCCAGCTTCCTAGTTTACTTAGACCTTCAATCCCAAAGAGCTTCATCTTCAGCCACCAAAGCCTGAAAGTAGCCACAATTATTCTCCTTTTTTTGACTATAATCTTGTATCTTTTTATCTCTTCCACTGTTTTCACTAAGGAACCTCTTCAAGGCACCAGGTCAACCTTCCTTTATTTTGCCTCCTCCCCCTGTCCCCCATTTCTTTCCTTGCATTCCACCTGCATTTTGAATTTATAGAGGCCTCCAGTTTCTTAGTTCCCTCTGCTTTCTCCTTATTGGCACCTCCTTGCCTCAACTTCTTTCCCACATCAAACAGAAAACAGTATTTGGGCCTAAAATAAAACACTCAGTTACATGTTTTATCCTATATATTTTAGTTTTCTATCTTACTTTTCCTCACTTTTTTTTTTTTTACCGTTTATTTATTTATTTTGAGAGAGACAGAGACAGTGCAAGTCGGGTAGAGGCAGAGAGAGAGAGGAAGAGAGAGAGAATCCCAAGCAGGCTTTGCACCATCAGCACAGAGCAGGGTGCAGGACTCAAACCCACAAAACAGTGAGATCATGACCTGAGCTGAAATCAAGAGTTGGATGCTCAACCGACTAAACCACCCAGGTGCCCCTCCTCACCCTTTTATATTGCTTTCTCTAGTTTCTGTTACTTCTCCTTTCTTACGGACAAATGCACACATAGTAAAATTTATTTTTCAGCTACTGAAGTCCTTAAAGAGGTCAGCAACTAATTTCTCAATTTATCTCCTTTATTATTATAACCAAAAATATTTTCCTGGAGTTGTACCAAATTATGTTAACTTTTATATAGTTCCTTCCCTGTATATTCCAAAATCCATGACCAAAACAGACTGGAAAAGAGCCATATATCATTCTTACTGAGGATTAGAGCTAAGAATTCACTCCCACCAATACCACTACTATCCCATTCCTAGGTTATTGACATTTTTTAAAGTAGTAATTACTAATTTTCTGACATTCTTTTTTTTAAAGCAACACCTAGATTTTAAATTAATTCTACATTTAAAGCATTAAGTTTCTTTCATGTATCTATATCTGTATATATCTATTTATATATATATACACACCTAGGACTTGTTTTTTAGAATTCTAATCCTCAGTGAGAATTCTTAGCTCATGATAGGAATCATCTATGGCAAATGCATATAGCACAGAAATTCCCACTCAACAGTGACCTCTTTTTCCCACCTCTTTCTATCCATCTAGATTTATCTGCAGTATGTCATTAAAAAAATTTTTTAATGCTTCTTTATTTTTGAGACAGAGGACAGAGCATGAGTGGCAGAGGGGGAGAGAAAGAGGGAGACAGAGAACTCATAGCAGGCTCCAGGCTCTGCGCTGTCAGCACAGAGCCCAACGCAGGGCTCAAACCCACGAACTGTGAGATCATGACCTGAGACAAAGTTGGACTCTTAACCAACAGAGCCACCCAGACGCCCCTACAGTATGTCATTTTACTTCCTGTCCTATATTTCATGGTCCAGCCTTTCAAAGACTCTCTTCTCTAAACACCTGTGTTCTATAGTCCTATAATTTCATCTACTTTCTAGCCATCCATCCTGTTATTTACCTTCTCCCTGCCTGCACCCAAACTCTTAAATGCAGCTGAGAGGAATACATACTCTGCATCTGTAGAGTCACCAATCTCATCTAGGCACTCAATACAATTTAGCAATCCTATCATGCTTCTCTCCTCAACTCACTTCCCTACTTTCTGCCAAGATCAGTTACACTTTCTCCATTTTCCTTGAAACTGCTACAGTATCTCAGTAGATGTCTTCACCAATTTCACAGAGAAGACAAAAGCTGTCAGAGAGAAACTAAATCAACATCCTGCCACTACATCTACAAACTTACCTGCACCCATCCTTTCCTTTTTCCCACCTGATAAATGAAGAGGTGGCTCTCCATGTAATGCTACCTGTAACTGGATTCTACCTTTTCCTTCCCCATCTGGACCCTGAACTACGGATTATTTACTATGTCCTCTCCATCACCCTCTCTCTCTTTCTTTCTACTGGCATCTTTTCATTTACATTTAAATATATTCAAGCCTCTTCTATCCGGTCTTCCTCATTTCATAGCAAAACTTCCTTCAGAAAGTCATCCTCATTCTATACTCCCTTTTTTCATTCTTCTACTTATGCTGCATTTAATCCTGCAATTTGGCGTTTGTCCCACCATTCCGTCCATGAAAATGTTCTCACCACCGTATTCATAGCTTTAGGTAAACAGATCTTGTTTTTTTCCTCCTACTTCTTTCTTAGCCTTTTTGTAGGTTCCTATTCCACTTCAACTTAAGTGAGTTCTGGGTCTCTTCTTGTCTCACTCTACACCTTTCTCTCAAAATGTGACATCTGGATCAGAAGCACAGGCATTACCTGGGAGCCTGTTAGAAATGCAAACTCTTGGTCTCTACCATGAGACCAACTGAAGAAAAAACTCCGGGCCCAGAAATCTGTATTAAGCCTTCAAAGTGATTCTGATCCACTCTAAAAGCTTGAGAATTACTGTGCTAGACAATTTGATATATACTCTTTTGCCACGGATTATAAACTTATCTCTCTGGCCCATCTATCTCTTCCAAGATCCAAATGCCAGCTTTAAATGGGTATCTCACTGGTGCCTCCTATTCAACATGTCCCTAACAGAGCCACTCATAACCTCTTCTTCTGTCTCCCAACCAGATCTTCTAGCATTCCCTCTCTCAAATGATACTTAATCCCACTGCTCCAGCCAGAACCTGAGTATCAGCTACTCCTCCTACTTCCTGAACCCTCACCCTACACCCTTGTGTTCAGTCGCCAAACTTCCTAAATATACCTCAAATTCATCTACTTTTTTCAATCCTTGCTACCACCACCCTAGACCAAGCTATCACCACCTATTATCTGGCCTACCATATTAGCTTGATCAGTCTCCCCACAATCACTCTTGTCCCTCTCTATACCTTCCTGTATTATTCACTGGGTTAAAATGCCCTTTGCACTTCTTGCTGTCCAAAGGTTAAAGAACGAGATCCTTAACGAGGTCTCTAATGCCCTACATGATCTGGTAGTACATGTAAAATAGTTACAAGAGTACCTGGCACAGAGTACACACTCATTAAATACCATCTAGTATCTCAGACTATTCCCACTCCTCACTCGCTGTTGTAGTCACATAATTTAGTTTAAGTCTTTCAACATATCATACGCTCTCACCTCAGCACATCAGTAGAAAGTGTCCCATACCCATCTTATTCATCCTTCACATCTCAGTATTTTTTTTCCCCACACTTCCCAAATAAAATAAGAAGTCTTACTGTTATTCTGTTCCCAAACATCCTGGAAGTTTGGAATAGTTACTATACTGTTAATTATGTAAACAGTCTTTCTCACTAGAATGTAAATTCCCTGAGGATGAGCACAGGATTGATCTTACCCGCTGCTGTTAACTGTGTGCCTAGCAGAGTACCTGGCAGGTAGTGGGTATTCATTAAATGCTGGCCAAGTGAATACACAGTATTCATTTCCTCTTTCAAAAACTTTCTCCTCCGTGATTTCGATTACGCTTAACTTTTCTGGTTCTTCTCTTCTATCTATCTCTGGCTACTCTTACTCTGGTTCATCTTTTCAGCCCTGTCACTCTTGGTATTGCCCAAGTATCTGTTCTCATCTATCTTTTTTAGTTCTGCTTCCACTTTCTTCCTGGGTTATCTTCTATTTATCATGTTTTTAATTTAACTGTCATCTTTAGGCAGATGGTTTCACATTTTTCACCACTCCAAGCTCACTTAAACTCAAATCCCACATTTCCAATTGCTGAGTAGGTATGTCTACCTGGTTGCCCAATTTAGTTATGACTAAAATCGGTATTATGAATACCTTCCTCCAAAAGTTCCTTGTCCTGCACGTTTTTCAATGAACGACACAACTTTCTGTTAATCTGGTCTGAGGCCTAAATCACATATTAATGTTCCTGAAACATATTTTCCTTTCCTTCTTATTTTTCTTCTTCAAAAATTAAAACTCCCTACTGCCTTCAAAATAAAGCCTAATCTCTTGGCCTACCATTTATAAAAGACAATTCATTAACTGGCACAAAAACTTTAAATCTTCATATACAGATTCTCTTTACAGTAGCGCCATTAGCTGGCCTTGACACCTCTACTCACTTTTTCTGTCTGGGAAGCTTTTTACCTATTTTTAGATGTCCAAATTCTATGTTCAAATATTACTTCTCAGGAGGACTCTATTCTCAGCTGGTATGTCCTTCTCCACCCCAAATACTAATAATCTCTCCCTCCTAGGATATCTAGTAGTGCTTTCTCATGGTACTAGGACTTTCTACCTTGAATCATACTCTTTTTTCCCCCATAAGTGTTATATTCCCTATAAACCTCTGAGTACCTTATGAGGGAGAGTCTACATTTATCTTTTTGCCTATCACTTTGCTACTTTGCAAAGTACCAAAAATAATGGCTATAGAATTATTAGGGATCAAAGTAAAGTGTAATGGTCTTTTCTCTCCTTCTACACAATTCTAACCACTTACGAAGCCCCTTTACAAAAAGAGCAACAAGAAACTCAAATCCATCTTCCATGCACCTAACCCCCTAAGCCCCACAAGCATCAAAAAAGCAAAAGCAAAATAAACAAAACCACCTCGGTCTTGACTAGAGACCTGTACAGTGTTCCTACCTGCAATACTTTCTTCCTACTCCTTTACCTGGCTTAAATTCATTAATCCCGTTAGACTGTAACTCCATGAGGGCAGGGTCTTATGCAGTTAACATAGTTTGAAACTTAGACTCTCAAAAATATTTATTGAATGAATGAACTAGGTTTTGTTTAAATGTCATTTTCTAGGGCGTCTGTTATCTCTCCAACCCAAATTGGATATTCATTTCTTACCCTACATGCCAATCTTAAACACACACACACACATCCAAAGTTGATCATCTGCATGTGCACAAGATAAAGGAAACTGAACTTATTCACACCGAGTGCAATATTAGGGTTGCCATCTCCTAAACGGCTTTGCCCTTTATGTCTTTGGAGGCTCTTGCAACCTTCTACTAAAAATCTTTTTAAAGATGCTGTCCGTTTCATTCCTCTACTGAATTCTTGGCCTTGAGTTATACTGGTATCTTAGGGACACGTCTGGAAATGCAGGGAAAGCGGAAAGACCACGATTCCAAACCAACCAAGTGACGGACTAGCTGAAAAGCGACAGCGGACACTCAGAAAAAAGAATCTCAAGCCTTTGATCAAAGCATGACACACCGAAGGCCTAGCACGGAGGGAAGGTCTTTGAGGGAGCCGGAGGAAGGGGGGAGGCGGAAAGAGGGAGCTGCATAGAGAAGTCGCCAAAACCTTCCGAGGAAGGTCCGAGACGGGGTTCTGGAGACCTAGTCCCTGGGGCCGTGCCCTAGATAGGCGAACCCGCAACAGACTCGGAGGAAGCACAGCCCTCACCGAAGGGAGAGAGCGGTCAGCCTGGGGCACGCGACCGCCCGCAAATTACGAAGTTTCCCCCTAAAGAGCGAGGAAACTAAGACTCCACGGAACTACTCTCACACCTCGCCCCTCGCGGAGGTCTCGAGCCTCCCAGAGGCGGCTGGGAGCCGGGTAGCTCGTCACAACTCACCGCTCCGCCCCGCTACTCCGTCCGTTCCCGGAGGCTCCTTCCGAACCGGTCCCGGAACTAGCCGGCTCCGAGGAGGGGGAAAAAAAGGTTCCTGCAGCAGTGTGAGGAGGGAAACTTTTTGGCTGTGCGACGGAAGGAAGTGACGTTACCCCCGGTTTCCGGTCCGCCGGATTATGAATGACGGCCGGCAGGGCTGTTTCCAAGACACTGTGCCTGTTGTTTCTCCCCTGGCCTCTCTGGCAGCCAGTGGCCTCTTGGGCGAAGACTCGCAGAAGCGGCCTCGGAAACCTGGCTCGCGCGGGGCGGGAAGGCGCAGGCGGCTCGTGTCGCTGACACGCTCACCCTCCGCGCCTGGCCGCGCCTCTGCGACCAGGTAAAGAGGGCGCTCAGGCCGCCGGCTTCGCAGTCCCCCGATCCCCCTGACTACTCTTTGCATCCGGAGGCGACTGGGCTGACGATGCGGGATGGAGAGGAGGTGGTGGGAAGGGCAAGGGCGTGGAATTAGTGTCCGATGTCTCTCCAGTGCTGGGGTCCCTCAACCTCTTTGACAGCCACAGCTTCTGAGGGTGCTGGTGGAGGCTCCGGGCCCCTTCTCAGATTTCCCAGGGCAAAATTTCCGGTCCTCGTGGCTTCCTCTGCTGATGGGGGAATGGAGCAGCTTCTGTTTGCAGCAGTCTGTGGAGTCGTTTGCCTTTTGCTGCGAAGTGTAGTTTTAAGACCTTTTGGCAGGCTGTAACTTTTTTTTTCTCTTTGACACTTTGTTTTCCATTCCATGCCTTCCTGGTTGGAGAAAGAAGTTGTATGTGAATACTGCCTAACAGTTGCTCCAAAGGATTTGCTTGGGGGGGGGGGCGGGATTTGTTTCTGTTACCCTAGCAAAACTGTTTCAGTTCGGTTTTAAACTTCTGTGTGGAAAGTTTGAGTTTAACTGGCACGGAAATTGCTTTGGCTTTAGAAACGCCCGTACTTCCCATCCAACTCTACCTGGTTTGAGATTAGGTGCCTTGTCTTTTTCCTTTTATTCTTAATCCCAGGATTCCATTTCTTGTTATAAATTCTTGAATGTCAAGGAAATTCCAGCATTTAATAGTATATCTTGTGCTAAATTAATGATTTAACAAAATACTGCTTTTCCAAGCTTATCTATAGAAACAGTATTAAAGGAGAAAAAAAGCTGGCACGAGTTAGTGACGTGGCAATTGTAAACATGGTCATTTAAATATTGTGAAAATAAATTCTTTGTTGTAAATACAACCGAATGATTTGCTGTCATATTTAATAAATCAAATTTTAAGCTATGTGAGTTTTTTTTTTTTTTTTTAATGCCTGGTGGGGAGTTTACTAAGAGGATTGCTTTAAGCATACTCATGTGAAATTATGTTTGAGTTATACCTGAAGACATTATTTTAAAAGGTCTAACTTTAAAAATAAGTCTGAGAAGAAATCAATGAGATTTGAGAATTGCTTTATCAGTTCTTCTATTTATTTTTTTACACTTCTACATGTTTACCTGCTTTAAGCAAAGCTCAAACTTGAACTTCTGTAATAGTGGGCCTGTCACCGTTTAAAAACAACAACCCTGTGTTTAGTATGTAGCTTTGGTTATTACCCTTGATTTGAAATAAGAACAAGTACTGAGTATCCAATCAGCCTTTCTATAATAGGAACAATTTAGCAGACCTTGAAACTTAACAAATTCTATAGACCAGTCAACTAAAACATCTGTAGTATACACAATTCCTTAGTGTAAGTTTTTATCTTCAGGTATTTAAAGTAGCCCACTGAATCCTGTTATGATTAGTACTTAGAATACAAGGTTTTAAACCATTTAGATCATAACAAGCCTAGATATTGTTTGCTGTGGGGATTCAGTAATTTTATTTCAGGCTTGCTGGCTTTTTTGTTTGTTTGTTTGTTTTGATGTTTACTTATTTATTTTTTGAGAGAGAAAGAGAGAACACAAGTCGGGGAAGGGCAGAGAGGGAGAGTGAGACTCAGAATCTGAAGCAGTCTCCAGGTTCTGAGCTGTCAGCACATAGCCCTATGCTGGGCTCGAACCCACGAACTGTGAGATCATGACCTGACCTGAAGTCAGACGCTCAACCGACTGAGTCACCCAAAGCACCTCAGGCTTGCATTTTATGCTGTGATCTCCATTAATTATGAGGTCAGACATAGCTGCAAGCATTATGATTCTGTAGCAGAAGATGATTCCCTGATTCACCAGAGAGCTGACATACTTCCCTTATGGCTAAAGTTACAGTAAGCTTTTTTACTTTTAAACAGTTTTTCTGCACTTCTTACCCAGATAACAAAACAGCTAATTTTAATTATTGAACTTTGTCCTCTAGGACTTAACTATATGTATCCCCATGGTACATAATGTAATGAGGACTGAAGCAGCTTGGGTTTTTTCTTTCCTTTTTTAACCTTTAGTATCTAAGGTAATTAGCTGCTGTCTAACCCTATATGAGCAAGCTTTTTTATACATATAGATAGTAAGAAAATGGGGTAGGATTTGCAACCAAATTGTGTTATTTTGTGAAATGCATAAAACACAAGCTAAGCTCTAATATTCATAATGTTGAACATTTGATGTAGTAAGGAATTAAAAGGGTTTAAATTTTAATCTTTAAGAAAATTGAATTTGTAATTTCATACCTGTAAACTGTGGTGAACTATTTATTTTGTACAATATAAACAGTTAACATGCAAGTTAGGGTATTACACATTCAACCATTTTGTGACTTTGTGGCTTTCAGCCTCAGTAACAGATTTTTTATGGGAGGGTGGGGGAGGGGAAACTTCAATTCAATAAAAATCCCTTACCTTTCTTGAGAAGTTTGGAAGTATAAAGTATAATTTGTGGATTGCCAGTCAAAATTTGTTTTTTAATACTATCAGTGGATAAGAAATTTTGAGATAAATTACAAATGAATAATAATAGCTGGTATTTATTTACAGGCTTACTAATGTGATAGGCATTGTTAGGTTCTCACAGCACACTATATGGTAAATCTGATGTTATTGCCCCCCATTTTATAAATGAGGAAGCAAAGGCACAGAAAAGTTATATTGCTATTAAATATCAGAACCAGGATTTGAACCCCGTTAGTCACCTCCAGAGAGTCTAGGCTCTTATCCATTACTTTATATTTCTTGGTGTATAAATATTCTACTTATTAAGTGTATAGAATCCATTTCAGCTCCTAGCTCTCTTGACTGAGTAGCAGTACACACAAAAACTATAAGTTTGGATGGATTCTAGTTACACTTATTCCAATTCAGCTCACCGAGGTCCTCTTGTTTCTTCATTTCGATTTAATGGTGTCAAGAAGAATGAGGCTCATGTACCAAGACTAAAGTTCTTAATAGCATTGTCATTACAACGATTACTGATACTCATTTATGTACATTCATTCATTTCTTAAACTAAAGTTTGAGTACTGATAAGCACTGGAGATAGAAGGTCAGGTAATAAGTGCTATAAAGCAAAAAAAAAAGGGGGCACCTGGGTGGCTCTGTTGAGTGTCCTAACTCTTGATTTTGGCTTTAGGTCATGATCTTAGGGTCCTGAGATCAAGCCTCTCGATCTCATGACTGAGCCCCACGTGTTGGGTCTGTGCTGAGCATGGAGCCTGCTTAAGATTCTCTTGCTGTCCCTCTGCCCCTCTCCCCAACTCAGGCGCTAGCTTGCTCTCTCTAAAAAAAATTAAATTAAAAAAAGGAAAAGGATAAGGGGCTAGGAGGTAATGGGAGTCCTTTTTCAATTCAGGTTGTCAGGGAAGGTCTGTTCTTGAATTAATATTCAGACACCTCAATGAAGTGAAGGAGCAAACTAGGCCTAAGGAATAGCAGACACGAAAAAAATTCTCCAGTGGAGCATTCCTGGCTTCTTTCAAGAACAGCAGGGAGAACTGGAGAGGAGTGGGTGGGCAAGAGGGAGCAGAGGTAAGGGATCAGGTCAGAATAAGGATAGTTAGGGTCATGGCAAACTATAGGCCATGATAGGAAATTTGGATTTCAAGTGTTTTGGGGAGCCACTGGATGGTTGTGAGCAGGGGGTGTGATCTGATTTATGTGTTTAAAGGATCATTCTGACAATTGGAGAGTGGACTGATGTGTGGAGAGTGGAAGAAAATAGTTAATAGATGTTTGTAGTAGTCTTTATAAGAGCTGGTGATGACTTAGATTAGTTGATAGTGGTAGAGGTGCTAAGAAGTTGGATTTAGCATATATTTCAAAAGTAGAAATGGTAGGTTAGAGAGAAAAAACAAGTTGAGTGAGACTTCAGAATTAAGGGCCTGAGCATCTGGGTGAATGGTGTTGCCATTTTATCAATAAGGGACTGCTAATGGGAGAAAAACAGATTTAGAAAAATGTCTAAGGGAAGATGTCAAGTACAATATAGGAATCTGAAGTTCAGGGGAAAAGGTGTCCCTGAGATAAAAATTGGGAGTCATAGATGATATTTATACCTATGGTGCTGGAGGTCACCTAGAATAATAGTACTGTTATATTGTCAGTTGTGGCCCATTAATGGGTCGTGAAGTCAATTTACTGAATACTAACCAAAATTAAAAAAAAAAAAAAAAAAGGATGAAAGGAAGGAAGAAAAGCACAGGATTAAAAATAGCAGATACATCCCATGTAGTAGGGTATTTCTTTGTGATTCTTGTGTTTCAGTTTTATTCAGTGTATAATGAGTTGCATTAAAAAAAAGTCTTATTGTGTGGCATAATTAAAACTTTGAAAGCCAGTGGGGCGCCTGGGTGGCTCAGTTGGTTGAGTGTGGGACTTCAGCTCAGGTTATGGTCTTGCAGTTCGTGGGTTTGAGCCCTGTGTTGGGCTTTGTGCTGACAAATAGCTCAGAGCCTGGAGCCTTCTTCAGATTCTGTATCTCTCTCTCTTTCCCTCTCCCTTGCTCATGCTCTGCCTCTCTCTGTCTCTCAAAAATAAATAAATGTTAAAAAAAATTAAAAAAAAAAAAACAACTTTGAAAGCCAGTAATCAAAGGAGTGAGTGTAGCTAAGAATAGGCCAAAGTACTGAACCACAAATTACAAAGGTCTGTGGAGGATCCAAAAAAGAGAATTAGGA
Source organism: Panthera uncia (assembly GCF_023721935.1). Taxonomy (NCBI): domain Eukaryota; kingdom Metazoa; phylum Chordata; class Mammalia; order Carnivora; family Felidae; genus Panthera; species Panthera uncia. Next base: position 86,476,374 of record NC_064811.1, read on the forward strand.
AGGAACTACCAAAAATCTTGTCAAATGATTGCCTTTAGGGGCATCTGGGTTTTTAGGGGCACCTGGGTGGCTCAGTTGGTTGAGCATCCAACTTTGGCTCAGGTCACCATCTCAAGTTTCTTGGGGGTTCGAGCCCCACATCAGGCTCTGTGCTGACAGCTCATAGCCTGGAGCCTGCTTGGGATCTGTGTTTCCCTCTCTCTTCCCCTCCCTGCTTGCATTCTGTCTCCCTCTCTCTCAGAAATAAATAAATAAACATAAAAAAAAAATTAGAACAGGTTTTTATCAAGGATTACTGAGACCAGCACAATTGCTTAGAATAACAATTTCTGATGAGCTTCACTTTGGTGGAATTGTTGCTCAATAAAGTTGCCATATGCTTCACTTTATGAAATTTTAAATTTATAAAACAGTTCTATTTATATTAGAAAAATGGCTATTCCTGAATGTTTGCAGATAAGATCCCTTTGTAGATTCAATTAATGCTTTTGAATTGATGGATAGTTCTTATCCATGTGTTGGAACTAAAATGTCCTTGTAAGGATTGTGAAGATTAGAAGTAATGTATAAAAGGTGTATGTGTTTAGCACATAGTTGGTGAACAATCAAATGTACGTAGGATTACTTAGAATTATATTCTTTGTTCACTCATTTAACATTTATTAAGCTATCAAATTCCATGCGTAGTGATAATTTCTTATATGAAAAAAACAATATTTTGTTACAGTGGTGTACTTTTTGGTCTTTACCTATTATGTAATATATAACTTACCTATGTATCCATTATGTACTATTTAGTTGCCATAGATCCAGTCTTGAATTTTGAGCACAAAACTTTCAAACTTTTTTTCAGCTTCTGAACACGTATGCTTATTTTCAATACATTTAGTATATTTTTTCTTTCTCTTTATATATACACATGCATGAAGTGAAGTAGTAAAATGCTTTTAGAGTTTAAAAACCCCATGAAACTCATTTACCTTTTCATATGTGACATACTTCAATTTATCAAGACCACGATATGTTAATTAGAATGAGAATGCAAAAAAAAAAAAAAAAAAAAAAGGTAAATGCCTAAAATGTTAAACCTGTGACTGCTTCAGTTATGTTTAAAAATATCTATGAAGAGTCACAAGTAATGAAATCAGGCTTAAATATTTTCTTTTCCCTTTTTATTTCCTCAGCAGCATTCCCAAACAAACTGGCATATCCAGGGAAGAGATGTACCCTCCATCAGCTCTGTTTAGCAGCCAAGTCTGTGGTTTTTGTCAGCTATTTTCTCTCTCTGTCTCAGGAGTAGTTAGAGTGTGGCACCTGTCAAGGCTGAGCAAATGACACTACTTCTGTGCTTGGCAGGAACGTAATATGGAGTAACAGGAGCTGCCCCAGGAACCCCGGAAACCCCAAAGATGATTCTATAGTACCTACCTTTTTAAAGCTCATGACATAAAAATAATTATGTAAGGAATCTCTAGGTAGAAATGGAGAAGAAAAAAAGAGAAGAGGGTTTTCTCTTGCCTATGATGTTTGCAAACTTAAAAACTGTGTTCTACTGTCTTGAAAAACACATAGTACAAGCCAAAAACATATATCAAATTTGTACAGGTTTGCTAATACTTAATATTTATTTTAGAAATTATGTTAGTACTTAATGGGAAGAAATTGCCCAGGGAGAGTAATTTTTTAACTCCAAGATCATTAAGTAACATTTTTAATCTCCCAGGGGGGAAAAAAAAACACAACACACCAACATCTATATTGGAAAAATAAATTATGTTAAGAATCAACAGTACTTTGCATTTTCTCTCCGGCATCTCATTAATTTTTAGATATCTCCATGGGCAGGTTATTGCTATTTTGTTTTGTTGACATTTAGCATTTATTAAGTGCTCACAGTGACAAAAGTTTATAAAATATGTAAAAAAGCCTATTCTCAAGGTACTTATTCTTGGAAAGTAGCAAATAATACATGTACTCTAATTTTTTAATTTCTAAATCACAAGTTGTAAAAGAGCATGACATTGTTTTCAGTTTTGTTTTTATTTTTATTTTTTAAAGAGCAGGACTAATCTCATAATTACTATTTCCTTGACTGCTGGGCAAACGAGGAAATCAATCATGTTTTCTTTCAAATCTGCTTCTTGAAGCATTTAGGGATCTTCTGTATAGTATCGCACTATCAGCAGAGAGAATTAAGAAGATCAGTAAATTATCAGCGGTAGATTTACAGGAACAAACTCCTCAAAGAAATGATTAGTTTCCTAGAAAAGGTGGTTTCTTTTGCCTGTGAGCTTTAATAAGCACCCTTTAGTAGTTTGTTTTAAAGCAAACTGCAGGTGCAAAAAAAAAAAAAAAATTAAAATTAAAAAAAAAAGCTAAGCTTGGGAGAAAATGGTTTCCATGGGTAAAAAAGTTGTTGCTTCTAAATCACATGAAATAATTTTTCCCTAGATAATCTTTTAAAGAAGTAACAAAACATTGTGCAGATCTGTTATGTTTTACTAAAAGAAATACAAAATAAAATAGTAGTGATTACTTGCCTTATCAAAAATTTCTCCAAGACAACACTTTACTTACTATATTGCTTTGTTATAATGAATTATTAGCTCTTTAACAAAAAACCTGAGGACCAAGACACTTAAAAATATTTGTTTTGCTTTCAATTAAAAAAACTAAGGAATTTAGAATATAAAGGAAATTTAGTATTTTTTAAGATTTCCTAAATTTCAGAGTACACTTAAAAGAAAGTTTCAGGTGTACTCTTTAAAGGCTTTTAAAATAATTTTTCCTCTACCATCTTCCTATTACAGCTTTCCATCGTGAATGCTTTTAAAGAGTGCCATCTAGTGTTAAGTTTGGAATTGTGATTTATGGATTAGAACACGGGAATTTTAGACCCAGGAAATGTAGAAATCAAACAAAGAGTCATCATAATTGACAATATTCTTAAAGAGTATGACTTGAAAACACCCATCAATAATTTGATCTCGATTGTATATGTTTGCATCTTTAAAATAACCAGTGTGTGTATGTATCCATGCATTCATTCAACAAATACTTCTTGATTTTATCTATCTATCTATCTATCTATCTAATCTATCTATCTTCAGGTTCTGTTTTAGGCAGAGCAGTACACAAAACAAAATTTCTGCTCTCATGGAACATTCTCTCTGTGGGAAACAAAATATATAGTATACTACCACAGTGCTAAGTGTGGAGAGAAGCACAGAAAGGTTTTTTTCAGGGAGGATGGGGGTTGGGGTTTTCAATTTAAATACAGCAGCCAGAGATCATCTCAATAAGAAGTTGACATTTAAGTAAATACTTGAAGGAGATGAGGGAGTATTCCAGTCACTGGAACCCACTGCAAAGGCGGGAGTGTATCTAGGGTTTTAAAGGAATAACAAGCCACTCTGGCTGGGGCATTGAGTGATCAGATCAAGGAGATCTTTGTAGGCCATTGTAAGGAGCTTTGCCTTTTTTCTGAATAGGATGGGAAGCTATGGACTGTTTGAGTAGAGTAGTGACATGATCTTACTCCATTTTTAACAGGATCACTTTGGATACTATGTTGAGAATAGAACAGAGGGGGAGGTAGGATGGAAAGCAAGGTTAGAAGATAGTTGCTGTAATACAGAAGAGAGGTGATTGTGGCTTGGATCACAGTGGAAACAATGAACATGGTGTGGAAATAAACAGATTTGAGATATATGTTGAGGAACCAAAGTAAGTTTTTAATGGATTGGTTATGGAGGTGTTAAAGAAAAGAGTAATTAAGAATGATTTCAGGTGTTTGGCTGAACCACTAGAAGGATGGTGCTCCATTAACTGAGACGGGGAGGATACATGAGGAGCAGGTTTAGGGTGTGGGGGTGAATGATTTTGGACATGTTAACTTTGAGATATCTTGGTTGTCAACATCTGAGTTATGGGGAAACTTCAGATCTTTTTCTGTTGTGATTCAGCACGCTCATCATAATCAAAACTCACTTTAGGAGAATTTATTTCTCATGAGGGAATGAATATCTATCCCCCCTCTCCAATTATTATATCGTAGAGTCATAAAACAACAGCTGTTTGGAGGCCCAGCATGGCCAAAGCTTCTCCAGACAGCTCCCAGTATTCTTGGTTACTTCTTATTTCCTATTCTATTAATTTCTTGTTCTTACCTGTAGTGAGACCCCAAAGTACTTGATTGGGAGGGTTCTACTGCAGAGCACCTGGGGTATGCTTATTTTAGAGGGGTGTAAAATCACCTCTAAGACTAGTTAATTGCACCGGGTGGAAATCTTTCTTTTGGAAGCCATGTATTCAGTCCAGGAACAAATTCTCGTAGAATCGTACCTATCACAAATCCTTGCTGATTTCTAGAAAAAGTTTTAAAATATTCGTCTTTTATTTCAGCTTCTAAATTACTATATTCTAAGGTCTATTAACCACTTTTATTTATGCTTCAGGTGACCCAATGAAAGAGGAAAATGAAAGGCATTAAGAAAAGTCTTACAGAAGAATATCTATACTTGGACTTTTCTCACCAAATGGAAGGATGTATCTTTCCTCTTCATACATCTGTAACTTTATTTTTGTTATCATACTGTGACTGCAAAATCTTCAAAGTTGGCTTAGTCCTCACAAAAGAAAGCACAGATATTTCACTAAAAAATGTAGTGCCCCAGGATGTTGAAATACAGATTATTTCAAAGCAAGAACTTCCAGCAATAGTCCAGAATTGCTGTTTACCTGCAGTAGTAGAAAAACCAGACAATTTCTGTAGAGCAGGACTTGCTGTTGTACTGAGACACATAATCCAGAAATCATATGAAGCTGACCCCTCAAAGAAGGAAATTTTGGAACTTCTGGGTTTCAAGAAGACTTGCTTGAAAGCCTGTGCCGAAGTAAGTATAATCCCCTTTCTGTTATTTAAAGCCATAAAACGATAACACATTCAGTCGAGCATTTATTTTAACTATCTGTAGGAGGCTAAAATTGCATTTATTTAAAAAACCTATAGTAAGCAAGGAAATAAAGTAGCCCTTCATGTATGCCAATATTTCAGTGCAATGATGAGAAGTAAGAATTTAAGATTTAAATTGTGAGGTTTGGAGACATTATTTCTAGAGAATGACTTTTTAAAAAAATCTTTTCTTTTAATTACATTGAGAATTTTTATTTTTTGTTTTATTTTTTAATTTTTATTTATTTTTTTAAATATATGAAATTTATTGTCAAATTGGTTTCCGTACAACACCCAGTGCTCATCCCAAAAGATGCCCTCTTCAATACCCATCACCCACCCTCCTCTCCCTCCCACCCCCCATCAGCCCTCAGTTTGTTTTCAGTTTTTAAGAGTCTCTTATGCTTCAGCTCTTTCCCACTCTAACCTCTCTTTTTTTTTATATATATTGAGAATTTTTAAATGAAACTTTACACATGAACAGGAGCTCTAGTACCACTGCTTTGAAAATTGTACTTTTTAGGGATGGATGGACTTTGAAGGCTTTGAGAAAGAAGGATTTATTCAGTAAGAGGATGCTCAAGGTGAGCATGTATTCCCAGGTATAGGAATGCATGACCGTTGTTTAGTGTTGTCACTTTTGAAGCACTGTACTAGCATAAAAGCCTAGCCCAGGGATGGCTTAGCTCAAGGCTTACATTGTCAAAACCAGTCTTATTTCCCAACAGAAAGTTTTCTTCAAGCTATGTTGACAGTAAAGAATCCTTTAATCTCTTGTTTTGTTTTATTTTGCAGGTTAGTCAGTGGACCAGGCTATGCGAACTCACCATCCCTTTAGCTATTGAGAATTTTCTCAAAGAGTCTTCTGACCAGCACCCAACTATCCCTGCAGAAATACTGCAGCTAGAGAGAAAGCTCAGTGAGCCCGTTAGAGTGCATAATGATGACAAACTCCGTCGCCAGAAGCTGAAGCAACAGAAGGCTGCTGGGGTTGGGCCTGCCCATGCTAAGAGCAAGGTCCTTAGACAAGAAACATCTGAAGAGTTGGACTCTTCATCCAAGAGCCTGGAACTGCAAGTGGCATTCTCAAAGCTCGCAGTGTACGAAGAACCAGCTACTACCAACAGGGAGCCTTCTCACATCAGAAAAGCAAAAGTGTCTGACCTTCCGCCTCTGGAGCATGTGTTTGCAGAAGGCCTGTACTTCACTCTGGCAGATATCGTGCTCTTGCCCTGTATCCATCATTTTTTGGTAAGGGTTATCGAGAGTGTATATGTTACTGTAAGTTTCAGTCTATGAAATTGCCTAGGCTTGCATTCCTATTCCATTTCTTACTATCATTATGCTCCTGGGCGAGTAATTAATATCTGTCTGCATCTTCTTATCTGTGAAATAGAGATAATACTACCTATCTAGTAGGATCAGTATGAGGAATAAGTGACAATTTGTGTGAAGTGTGAGCAGTGTTGGGCACATGGTGAGCTCTCATTAAGTGTTCGTAATTATTAGGACTTTTAATTTTGAGTTGCTAAAATTTAGCAGTCGTTATTATGATTAATTTCAAATTGCTCCTGTGATTCCCTTCAAATATTAGAAGTTCCAGTATTAAAACACTAAAAAATCTTGCCAGCTATATTTTAGAATTAAATAGCTACTTAAGATACTAATTACATTATGTTGAGTATTATTAAATCAAAAATATTTTATCATTATGTCTGTGCTTCTCTGTTCCTTATAAGATTACAGAAGGTAGCTATTCAGTGTTGTGGGAGAATATAAATGGAAAATTTTCTTTCCTAGTATGAGTGTGTGTGTGTGTGTGTGTGTGTGTATTTTTCTCTCTGTGGAGGAAAAAAGAACATGGTGAAAATAATATTAGAGTGAACATGGGAAGCTATAGCTCTCCTCAGCTTTCCACTTGGCTTTCAAGAGCTGCATTTTTCTTGCTTGGAAGTGTTTCACCCTTCCCCCTAAAAAGGAATCAGATATCAGATTTCGTTCTCATGTATCATCAAGACTTCAGGTATCTCTAGTGACAAATGCGAAAAGATTTCTAATGAAAATCTATTTGGAGGCCAGTGCTCCACCAGTAAGTTAGGTGGTATTGATTGGCGTTTTCTTAAAGGTAAGATTAGAAACCAAAGTAACTTTAGATGTTGATTAACATTTTAAATGTCATATGTGTGCATACTATCCACAGAGCTCAGTGGGGAGAAAACATCAACTTTTTTTTTCTAGTCATTAGACTAGATTTCTAGATTTCTAATTTAGATTTCTAAATTCTCTTGCTCCTGACCCTCCCCTTTATTAACAATGCCAGTCATTAGACCAGTCATTTGATACATATGATGAAATACTGTTGGTATTTGTGGCTTCTTGGTCCTCTCAGATAACTTTGTTTTTAATTTTGTAAGAATGGAATCAAAATGCCACATCATTCATTTATTCATTTGAGAAACTTACTGAAAGCCTACTGTATATATCAGGCACTGTTATAAGCACTGGAGATAGAGTGATGAACAAAACAGATAAAGTCCCGGACCTCATGGAGTTAATATTCTACTAGGGGAAGATGGAAATGAACAAGTAAACAAATTATACATATATATATATATATATATATATATATATACACACACACACACACACACACACATACATATATATGTGTGTATATATACACACATATATATGTATATATACATATACACACATATATATATACATACATATATAAATAAAATAATAATGGTACAAAGAAAATAAAACAAAGTGATAGAGAAGATGAGTACCTGCTTTCAAACTCAACAAAACAAGTATAAAATTGGATTTACCTGTATGAAGCTGATTTTAGAGCATTGTCCAAACATCCAGTTTCAGCTGGTTTGTGTTTGATTTTAGTTTAATTTACATGCTATTTACCGAATTAGGATCAATTGATGCTGAAGTATTTTTAATTGAGAGGGATTTTTTTTCCACCCTCTCCATTCAGGCAGGACATCTATTAACTACTACGGAGTAAGTTTACCTAATACTACTGAAGAATTCTGTTCTTAGTTTAAAATAGGGGAAAACTTGTATATTCAGCCTTTTTTTTATTAACCCATATTCTATGATTCCATTTTTCTCTTTTGGCATTTACATGTAAACTAATTCTCACAATATTTTCCTTTGTATTTTTCTTGGATCTGCGGTTTCTTTTAGGGTTTAATCTTTCTTTTCCAAAGCCTTGATATTATTTCTGTTATGTTTATTTTGCTCCCTTAAGTCATCTTGGGTTATGAAGCAGTTCAGGTAGTGACTATGATGCAGAACATTTATGCTTGCATTACCAAACATTGAGGTGATGGAGTGGCATTTCAAATGACAAAAATCACAATCAAGTTCATGGTCAGGAATGAAAGTTAAGTTACTAGGCTTGAATCAGAAACATAGAGCCGAACCTAGAGCAGGGATATTTAGCCAAAGGAATAAGGCCAACAATATAAAAGAGAAGCCAATTTTGCTAACTCAAGTTTTGGAATACCAGAGGTCAAAATTAGAAGAGCTTGGGAAAATACACTGTTCTATTGAACAGAATAAAGTCAAAGATGCAAACAGTAGTAAATAGAGTGGCCATCCTGCTCCAAGCTTTTCCTTCTCAGTGCATATTAGTTTGCAAAGATAACCCAATAGCCCAGTGCTTTGTCATGGAAGGTGCCTGATAAAGCCCTCTCCAGAAAGTTTAGGAATTCATCTTGAAAGAAATAAATTAAAATGCACACCTCTTATGATTTCCCTTCTTTAAGTCATTTTCCAGCATCTTCTAGTAGTTAGGATAGCAACCACATGGGAGGAATAGCAATGAATAGCAACACTGGGGCAAAATCCTGCTGTTCCCTGATAATAGAAAATTATATAGTTATTTTTAAGTTGCTACTGGTAAGCAAGTATACTTTGATAGGACTATCTACAAGATTATTCTACTCCTGGGCACCTGGGTGGCTCATTTGTTAAGCATATGACTTCAGCTCAGGTCACAATCTAATGGTTTGTGAGTTCGAGTCCCACATCAGTAAGCTTGTGTCCTGCATGGGGTGAGCATGAGCCCCGCTTTGGGTAAAACACGAGCCCCACTTCGGGTGAGCCCCTTTTCTCTCTCTTTCTTCCTCTGCCCTGTCTTAGATTCTCTTTCTCTTTCTGCCCCTCATTCACTTGCACTCACTCTCTCCCTCTGTCTCTCTCAAAAAAAACACTCTCCTTTAAGACAAAATTTGCCATTTCATAAAATATTTTCATAATTTGAACACGATTTAACCTTTTACATGTTAACTTCTAATGCTTTGAATTGATTTTTTAAAAAGTATGACACGTATTGCTAACGTAAAATTATTGTAGAAATTGATTTTTAAGCAAAAGTACATATATTAAATGTCTCTTTCACCATCCCCATTGACATAAAATTAGGAATAAAGTGGGAATCTTACTATCAGCCAGCATATTGCAAACAACATGGAGGCTGCTTATTTAGTGGTTAATGTGTATATTCTATATCCTCTCCTATGCATTAGGTCCTTAAGAGTTTTCAGGTTTTTTTTTTTTTTTTTTAATGTTTATTTGATTTTGAAAGAGAGAGAGAGGGAGGGAAGGGCAGAGAGAGAGGGAGACAAAGGATCTGAAGCAGGCTCTGTGCTGACAGCAGAGAGCTTGACACAGGGCTCGAACTCACGAGCTGTGAGATTATGACCTGAGCCAAAGTTGGACACTTAACCAAGTGAGCCACCCAGGCACCCCAAGAGTTTTCAGTTTTAATAACCCACCAGTTCTAATCTATAAGTAAAAAAGACAGAATCGGGATTATATTTCCATTTAGACAGATCATTTACTGCTTACATTGCTCACCTAAGCATTTATTTGTTGTGACATATTTTCAAAAGAGTAAACATGGCTAAAAAATGATATAAAGTACAAAACATTTTATATAATAGGTGATTGGAAAGTGATGCAGTGGAGGAGATACTTAGATAGATGTAACATCTTGCTTCTCTCCAGACAAGTTTTGCTCTCCTTTATTATAATTAACTACAAAGCCATTAGCGTTTCATTTTGTGCTCTTGGTAGCAGTAGTTTTTTATTTATTCGTTTAAGAATAAATGATCTTATTTTCTTGTCTTTAAGTAATTATGATATTTATAATGTTTTTGATCTTATCAGGCAGGTAACTTTTTAAATAATTTCTTAGGAACAAATATAATTTTCATCTCACACATTTTTCACTAGCCACTTCCTTAAATATATCTTCTTGATTGTAATGAATGTGCTTCAGTACCTCCTGAGCTGTCTGGATATTAGCAGGGCAGCCTGGCATGTTGATTAAATGGGATAACTTGTCATGCAGAGTAAAACTTCTCAATTTCTTTTAAACATGAATTATTGTTACTTAGTCACAACTTATTTTCAAACGGAAGGAAAGATGCCGTATGCATCTAACAAATAACAATAAATCATTACCAAGGAGAGGAAAGGAAAGGTGAAGAAATGAGAACATTTCTTATGTGATTAATTTATCATGACTTAAGCTCAGTTCCCTTAGCGCATAAGCTATTTCCAGGCAATTAAGAATTTTGATGAGAATTATAAACTGGCTCCCAGAGTGACATTTAGAAAGTATATTTCAAACTTTTTTTTGCTTTAATTCACAGGAAAAAATGCATTTTACAAGGTGGGAAAACATACTTATATAAATATATATCTTCTATACATTAAATATACTTCTAAGTATGATATAAAGTAACCCATCTTACTACACGCTGCTTGCTCTGATATTTTCTATTATATGTCATTTTTTTTAAGTTTTATTTAAAAAAAATTTTTTTTCAATGTATGAAGTTTATTGTCAAATTGGTTTCCATACAACACCCAGTGCTCATCCCAAAAGGTGCCCTCCTCAATACCCATCACCCACCCTCCCCTCCCTCCCACCCCCCATCAACCCTCAGTTTGTTCTCAGTTTTTAAGAGTCTCTTATGCTTTGGCTCTCTTCCACTCTAACCTCCTTTTTTTTTTTTTTCCTTCCCCTCCCCCATGGGTTTCTGTTAAGTTTCTCAGGATCCACATAAGAGTGAAAACATATGGTATCTGTCTTTCTCCGTATGGCTTATTTCACTTAGCATAACACTCTCCAGTTCCATCCGTGTTGCTACAAAGAGCCATATTTCATTCTTTCTCATTGCCATGTAGTACTCCATTGTGTATATAAACCACAATTTCTTTATCCATTTATATATCATTTTTAAAACTGTGTTGATGTTTCAAGTTACTCAAGGGTCATAAACAGCTGTTTGAAAAACACTAATTTAGGAAATTATTCTTTGAAGCTAATATGTAGTTTCTTGATCATTTATTCACTCAACAGAGTGACTATTATTTGCAAGGTAGTGTTTTAAGTCCTTGTTATATACAAAAAGAGTTAGACATAAGCTCTGCCCTTATAATCAATTACTTGTGCTTATTTAAAGTCCAGTTAAAATAGACTAAAATGTATATGCATGTGAATTTTTTATTACTTTTCTGTCCTTTCTGGCTTCGGCTTTGGTACTGATTATTGCTAGATATATGTGTCAAGATTTTCTTGATTTGACCTTTTTATTTATCTATTTGTTCATAGTCACCAGTCATAATCTGTGACATTATTACTGTTTCTATGGAAACAACATTCAGTGCCTCAAAAAGAAGCAAGAACATTCTATTTTTTAAAGAAATTGAAGTTTGGTTGTGATGGTAGGGAGAAAGCATCTGGCCAAAAGAAAACAAAAAGATAATTTAAATCAGGAGGAATGATTTCACATTTTCTAATTTAAATAAAAGCCTTACTTTAAGTGTTGTGTGATAAAAATTGCCCTGTAAATGATGCTAGTTATCTTTTTACTTCTATATATTTATAATTGTAACTTTTATCTTTTTACCATTTTACTTTAGTGAAATTTCCTCCTTACTCCATCAAGTCTTTTGTAGGGAATATAGTCCTGACAGTGCTTCTTACATTATTATAAAGTAATATTGTCTTGGGTCTGTGTTACAGTTCATACATATAGGGAAGAAGGCTTCACTTAAAAACAACAACAACAAAAAAAAACAAACTTTAAATCACCATTAAAATAAGAGTACAGCCTCTCCATTTCTCTCATCTCCACACTTATCCAGTGAGTGCATAATTTCCACTGAGATTCCTCAAAATACACCAGTGATTATAAACTCTATATAGACATCAAGTTATAATCATTTAAAAGTATTACATAATAAACTTTGAAGAAGTCAACACTTCAACACATTTCAATCCTTCCTCCATTGGCCACTTAAACTAACTTTCATAAGTAAGTATATATTAAGTATCTCAGGTTTTTGACTAAGCAGTGTCCTTTTACTCTCTATATTCAGAGTGTTGAGAACTTATGAAATATGATGATGGTCTGGGACAGTGGAATGTGTTCTTGCCAGTGAATTATAGAGGAAGGGGTTTCTAAGTTTGAAGGAAGTTGATTAAGGAAAAGTTTTTAGAGGGGCATAAAAATATACTACCAATGAAAGATGATAGAAACTGGAATACAAGGTACAAAATTTTACAAGATGATTTCCAATTGTAGCATTTATAGACATTTCGAATGTTGTCATGTTATTTTTATTGATTCTCTTGGAATAATCCATTCACATTTTTTGTCCTTTTTCTGCTATGTATTGGTCTTTTCCATTACTTTTTTTTTTTTTTACTTATAGTATAGTCAGTATGTAAATATATTCTTAGTTTGTCTGTATATAATGTTTATTATTATTATTATTATTATTATTCAAGTAATTCACAAATACCTTTTGGGCCTCTTATTCTTTGTAAGACATTAGTCCTTTGTCAGTCTTATATCTTATCTAAATAGTATGTTTTGATTTTAAATGTATCTTTAAAAAAATAGACTTTCTTTCTTAGGGTAGTTCTAGGTTCACAGTAAAATAAAGCAGAAAGTACAGAAAGTTCCCAATATTCTCTGTCCCCATACACACAGTCTCCTCTACTATCAAAATCCTGCACCAGAGTCGTACATTTATTAAAACTGATGAACCTACATTAAAACATTACTATAACCCAATCCATAGTTTATAATAGGGTTCACTCTTTCGGTTGTACATTCTGTGGGTTTCGACAAATGTATGACATGCATCCGTCATTATTGTATCACACAGAATAGTTTTACTGCCCTAAAAATCTGTATTCCACCTATTCATCCTCTGTCCTAACCCCTGACCACCACTGTTTTTTTTACTGTCTTCATAGTTTTACCTTTTCCAGAATGTCACATACTTCAAATTATATGGTATACAGGTTGGCTTCTTTCACTTAGTAATATGCTTTTAGTGTTCATCTGTGTCTTTTCATGGCTTGATGAGTTCATTTCTTTTTAGTGCTGAATAATATTCTATTGTTTGGATGTACCACAGATTGTGTATCCATTCACCTACTGAAGAACATCTTGGTTGCTTCCAAGTTTTGGCTATAAACATCCAAGTGCAGGTTTTTACATGGACATAAGTCTTTAACTTATTTGGAGTGCAATTGCTGGATCATATGGTGAGAGTTGTTCAGCTTTGCAAGGAGTCGCCAAATTGCCTTTCTTAGTGGCTGTTCCATTTTGCATTCCCACCAGCAGCAAATGAGAGTTCCTGTTGCTCCCCATCCTTGCCATCATTTGCTT
>NC_064811.1:86490057-86495208 GCF_023721935.1 Panthera uncia
CACATGGTGCTCAACATCATCAAATCATAGGGAAATGCAAATTAAAATCACAATGAGATACTGCCGCACATCCACTAGAATAGTGAAAATAAAAGAGACTGATAATACCAATCATTGGCAAGATTTGGAGAAATTAGGATCTCCATGCATTGCTAGTGAGGATATAAAATGGCGCAGCCATCAGGGAGAAGTGTTAGGCAGTTTCGTGGAAACTTAAGCATAGTTTCCATATAACCTAGCAACGTGGCTCCTAGTATCTACTCCTAAGAAATGAAAAACATTTCCATACAAACACTGGTGCATGAGTTTGTATAGCAACATTATTTATAATTACCAAAAACGGGAAACAATGCAATGTCTATCAACTGGTAAATGGATGAACAAAATATATTATTCCACACAATGACTACTACTTATAATAAGAAGAAACAAACTACTAGTAAATGCAACTACATACATGAACCTCAAAAAATTAATGCTAAGTGAAAAAAGACACGTTTTCTGGTTCTACTTATATGAAATACTAGAAAAGGCAAATTATAGACATGGAAAGGAGATCAGTGGTCGCTTACAACTAACTGGGGAAGCAGAGATTGACTACAGGTGGTCATAATGGAAATTTCTGGTGTGATATAAGTGCTCTAATCCTGGATTGTGGTGATAGTTGCCCAGCTGTATAAATTTACTAAAACTCATTGTTTGAGCTGTATGCTTAAAATGTGCGAATTTTATGGTATGTAAAGTTACCTCAATATGGCTGTTAAAAACAAAAAATATAGTGTAGTGTGTTTTGTTCTTTGTCTGCCTAGGCAATTATCTGCAAGAAACTTTCTGAAAAGCTGATAGAATTTCCACTGCTGGCTGCTTGGTACCAAAGGATTCAGGAAATGCCCAGAGTAAAAACAGCAGCTTCTCAGTGTGGGATCCAATTTCTCCATTTACCAGAGTTGCTGACCACCTTGAAGGAACAAGATGCAAACTTAAGTGAGGTCCCAGGTGTAGAGGAGCAAAATGATGCTTCATTTTTAGGAGGACCAAGACCCACTATGACCAAGTTAATGGTACTTAAAATGTTTTCATTAACATTTTCTTTGAAAAATTCCATGTGATAATGTTGCTGAGCATTCTACCCCAGATTATAATCATTTATTGACATTACTTTTGTTTTAAATTTTATTTGTAGTTGTTTTACATCACCCTTGACCAGTTAATATTTCCATGTCTTTTGCATGTAAGTGAGGTATAGTAAATTGAAGATTTTTAATAGTATGTCTTTGGAGCCAAGTAAGTCAGAATATATATTTTTTAAAAATATTTTTCTCAGGGTGCCTTGGTGGCTCAGTCGGTTGAGTGTCCGACTCCGGCTCAGGTCATGATCTCGCAGTCTGGTCTGTGAGTTCAAGCCCTATTTCAGGCTCTGCTGACAGCTCAGAGCCTGGAGTCTGCTTCAGAGTCTGTGTCTCCCTCTCTCTCTGCCCTTCCTCCTCTTGCACTCTGTGTCTTCTCAAAAATAAATAAACATTAAAAAAATATTTTTTTAATAAAAAAAGTATTTTTCTCGAAACTTGTTTTTTTATATTCAAGACATTGACCAAGGTCATATCACATCTGGTCAAATGTATTGTTTTAACCTGGTGTTTTTCTGTTGCAAGGTTTTGGCCTCAGTTTTTAAATTTTGACATGGTGGTTTGAAGTTAAAGAATATGAAAATGAATATATCAATTTACTTTCTAAGGTTTTGCCTACATTTAAGTTTTTAGTTCTTTGCATTTTGTTTTTACTTTTTACTTTAATAACTTTTTTAACGTTTATTTATGTATTTTGAGAGAGAGTGAGTGAGCACAAGTAGGGGAGGGGCAGGAGAGAGGGAGAGAGAGAGAAAGAGAATCCCTGGCAGGCTCTTCACTGTCAGCACAAAGCCCAACACGTGGCCCCATCTCACAGACTGTGAGATCACGGCCTGAGCTGAAATCAATCTCCAGGTGCTCAACTGACTGAGCCACCCAGGCACCCCTGTTTTAAAGCCTTTTGATAGAATAACACATATGATCTATATTTCTCTCTTTGAAGCAAAATTTGTTTCTAATAATATTAATTGTACAAGTTCTCCCCAATAGACTTTCTTTTCTCTGTCATTCTAAACAATTTACAAAAATGTTTTGCCTTTGACTTCAGCTATTTGAAGATTTATTTGAATAGAGGAAAAATCAGGAAGTAATTTGAAATGTTCATCTGAGTTGTACTGGAAGAATAGTCATTATATTTCCCCACTTGGGTTAGGAAGCATTTGAATTCTATCATTAATAAAGTTTGCTCAATTAGAAAAGAACAGGATTGTATTAGTGACCCCAGCCCCTTACCTTCTCAGTTTTGTTAGCTTCATGATGAAACAATGAAATAAGATTATTTAGTTGATTTTAGAAGATATCAAGGCATGTCCAAAGTGTGATGTGTCTTGATCAGATGGCTGTACCGTGTCGGGATCTCAGGTTCACCTCCTGAGTTTCTTTAAATGATCAGCAGGAGGGGCGCCTGGGTGGCTCGGTCGGTTAAGTGTCCGACTTCGGCTCAGGTCATGATCTCGCGGTCTGTGGGTTCGAGCCCCGCGTCCGGCTCTGTGCTGACAGCTCAGAGCCTGGAGCCTGTTTCGGATTCTCTGTCTCCCTCTCTCTCTGCCCCTCCCCTGTTCACGCTCTGTCTCTCTCTGTCTCAAAAATAAATAAACGTTAAAATAAATAAATAAATAAATGATCAGCAGGAGAGTAACTTGCTTTGTATTAAAATACTAGTATTTAGGACACCTGGGTGACTCAGTCGGTTAAGTGTCTGATTTCAGCTCAGGTCATGATCTCCAGTTCATGAGTTTGAGCCCCATATCAGGCTCACTGCTGTTAGCGTGGAGCCCAATTCACACCCTTTGTCTCCCTCTCTCTCTTCCCCTCCCCTGCTTGCACTCTTCCTCTCTCTCTCAAAAAAAAAAAAAAAACATTAAAAAAAATGTTAATAAAATTAAGCAAATAATATACAAATTTTTAAAGTTTCAAAAAACCAAAAGTCTGCTTTTATTTGTTTTTTATTTTTTATTTTTTATTTATTTTTTTGGAGAGAGAGAGAGACAGAGTGCGAGCAGGGAAGGTGCAGAGAAAGAGGGAGACACAGAATCCAAAGCGGTCTGCAGGCTCTGAGCCGTCAGCATAGAGCAAACCAGAGGCTCCAACTCACAGACTGTGAGATCATGACCTGAGCTGAAGTCGGAAGCTAAATCAACTGAGCCACCCAGGCACCCCCAAAAATCTGCTTTTAATTCATAGTTACACAGAGTCTTGAATGAAAAATTGGTGATTCAGATTTTTCTACCTATGCTTTTCTAGCAACAAAATGACATTAGGAAAAACATTTGTATTTTATACGTCTTAAAAATATTTATAAACAGTGAGATATAAAGAACAAATTTAAATTCAGGAAAAGTTAACAAGCAATTGTAAAAATAAGCTGTCTTATAATAACATAAAAAATATAAAGGAATCCTGACTTTTTAATTTACAGAGAATGTGTTAGTTCAGGTCCCCTGAGCAGACTCCAAGATGGGGTTAAATGTGCAAGAGAGCTACTGAGGGAAATCTGTGAGGTAAAGTGGGGAAGGAGACAGAGGAGGCTGGGAGAGCCTTCAGTCTGGGATGCAGGTTTGACCCTTGTACATGAGTCAGGAAAGGAAGGAAGACTGGGTTAGAGAAGTTTTAGAGTTTAGTGGAGGTCTGAGAAAGTTTTGGCAAGCCAAAACTTTGGGAATCCTTGAGCCCAAATCATCTGTCAGAGAGTTCCATGTTTCTCAGGAATAGGCCTAACATAGTATCTTAACCAGTCTCACTCATTGGCTTGGGAGCAGCCCATGGGAAGACTACTATGGACCAGGTAACTTGAATTCTAGTCCTAGCTTTGTAACTAAGCTAACATTCTGATCTTCAGTATGTTATTTAACCTAAGGGCCTTAATTTCTCCATTTATAAATTAGGAGAGTGTAGTAGCTATTCTATAGGATTCTTTCTGATTTCAAATCTTATGGTTATATAAAAAATGATTGGGACATTACATCAACAATTTAAAAACGATGGCTGGGGGCTCAGTTGGTTGAGGTCTGACTCTTGATTTTGGCTCAGGTCGTGATCCCAGGATCGTGGGATCAAGTCCTGCATAAGACTCCTCACTGATTGTGGAGCCTGCTTAAGATTTTTTCTCCCTCTCTCTCTCCCTCTCTCCCTCTCCCCCTCTCCCCTACTCTTGTGTTTTCTTTCTCTCTCTAAAATAAAAATTACAAATTTAAAAAAGAAAGTCCAAACCTGAAAATAAGTTAAAATTTCTATTTTCATTTAATTCTAACTTGATAGTATGTATTAGATACAATAAATGTTCCTTTTTAGCAGGACATTGTATTTGCTACTTACTAGTGAATTATTGACATACATTTTGAAAAATAGTAAATATTATATCAAAATAATATATGAATGTATTAATTTTATTTATACAGTAACTTTTAATTTTTGTGTAGTCACAGTATTTTGTGCCAGTTACATGAGGACAAATGAAATTGGTGCCAAGTGGTAGTATAAAATAGTGAAGTATTTCTTAGGAACACTCACATCTCACTTTTTCCCTCATCTTTTTTCTTTGGTATACTCTTACCTACAAAATTTCCCTTATTCTCCAAAGGTTTTAAATTTATTTATTCTGTTAGTCCAAAAAATGTATATGTTTAGTCATTGTTTTGAATGTGGGATATATGAAAAACAAATTGGACTGCCTTCATGGGCCTTATATTCTGATAAGGAAGGTAAATAAGGAAAAAAACACAATTTAATGTGTGAACACATTAGGTAATGATAAGTGCTATAAAAAGATAATGTGGGGTAAGGGAGTGGAGGTTATGTGGGTTGGGGTCCTTTGTAGATGGAGTGGTCAGGAAGGCTTATCTGACAAGGTGAAGACGTTGAGCAAATAACCTGAATGAATTGAAGATTTGGAGGAAGTGTTCTAGGCAGAGGGTCCAGCTACTGAACAGACCCTGAGCAAATCTATAGAGACAGAAGGTAGATTAGTAGTTACCTAGGTCAAGGAGCTGGGCGGGGGGGGGGGGGGGGGGGGGGGGGGGGGGGG
>NC_064811.1:86495308-86649452 GCF_023721935.1 Panthera uncia
GGGGGGGGGGGGGGGGGGGGGGGGGGGGGGGCATCATGTCGGCAGGATAGAAAGTATCTACTAATAGATATGGAATTTCTTGTTGAGATGATGAAAAATTTCTAAAATTAGTATTGACTGTGAATATTATAAAAAGTATTGAATTGTATGTTATAAATGTAATGGTATATAAATGATATATAGTATTTTTGAAAAGACTCTAAGGTAAGGTTAAATTTGGTGAAATGAGGGATAACAAGTTCAGTATGGCTAGGCTAGAATAAGGGATACAGAATAGAGGTAGATGATGTCAGAGAGATGTGTTTATTTTTCTGGGAGCAGATAAGTTCTCTAGGCCTCTAGGTCTAAAGATATATCTCTACCTCAAATAAGAATCTTTATACTATTTCCTTTGGGACCAGAATTCAGCTGGTTTTCATAATGGAAAGTAATCTCATGAACTAATTGATTCAAACTAGTGATAGAGTCTCAGAAATTTTTCTTTTGAATATAATATTTCTGAAGATAAAAATACCTGAACCATGGATATCTATCCTGTGGTCCACATACCCAGAATGTGATTGCAAGGGGTCTGGGAGTCCGTATGTATGCCATGTAACTATCAGTAGATCAAATAAGTAAATGCATAACTTTTAACTTCCTCCTCAGGGGAAGGAGCCTGAGAAGTTTTTTGTATACTGGAAAGTGGTCCTCATTTTTGAAAATGTTGGGAACCATTTGGTTACAACAGAGGAATCTTTTTTTTAGAGCATTATAAGCACTTGTAAAAGACTGGTATGGATGATGTTTTGGGGTATTATGTTGAAGTGGGTGCTTTTTGTCATGTAAATGTTACTCCTAGGTGGCAGCAACTTTCATATATGTGAAGACAGGTCTTGATGGACATATGCAGAATCAGTTTTTTATTATCTCTGTGTGGAGCGTTTTTAATAAAATTTTTATCCTCAGGTAACTTTTCTTTTTGACACCTAATTTATTTCTAGGTAGCTTATTCTATGTAGTTTTAGGTAATAATTTAAAAATAGCATTTTTTTTGTTATCTTAGTATAAAAAATAGGAAAGTGTGCTCTCAAAAAACAACATCATATTTTTTATGTAACTAAATATTTTGAGGAACACTTAATGGTTGTTAATATTTATGTTTCTTCTTGTCAGTATAGAAAATAGAAATTTGATCTTCTAAAACACAACAGAATTTTATTAATTCATTAATTCAGAAAGAGTCTATTTCCTATTTCTAGGAAAAAGGCATTGAAGTGATGTTTTCTCCCCACCCTTGCCCTACTTGGACCCTTGATTGGAATAGTCTTCCTGCAGCAGTGAGCCCAAAGGAAGGTGAGTTTTTTTTTTTCTCTCCTTTAAGTTTTAATCATAATCTTTTCAGATCCATCTTCCAATTCTCTAATTTCCTTTTTGGTTTTGTCTAATATTTTGATTATACTATCCATTGGGTTTTCTTTTTTTTTTCTTCTAATTCTTTTTTTTAAGTACTTATTTTAATTACAATTAGTTAACATAAAGTATTATTCTAGTTTCAGGTTTGCAATATGGTAATTCAACGCTTCCTTCATCACCCTGTGCTCATCAGGACAAGTGCACTCCTTAATGCCCATCATGTGTTTAACATATGCCCCCACTCCCCTCCCCTCTGGTAATCATCAGTTCTCTATAATTAAGAGTCTGTTTGGTTTTTTTTTTTTTTTAATGTTTATTTATTTTGAGAGATTGAGAGAGAGAGAGAGAGTGTACAAGCAGGGGAGGGGCAGAGAGAGAGTGTCCCAAGCAAGCTCCATGCTATTGGCACAGAGCCCCATGTGGGGCTCGAAATCATGAACTGTGAGATCATGACCTGAGCCAAAATCAAGAGTCAAACACTTAACCAACTGAGCCACTCAGGCACCCCAAGAGTCTGTTTCTTCTTTTGTCTCTCTCTCTCTCTGATTTTTTCCCTTTCCTTGTCTGTTATGTTTCTTAAATTCCACATCTGAGTAAAGTTTTCATTTTATTTATATTATAAAAATTTCACATATATACATTGTTCAGATTCAACATTTCTAACATTTCCTACATTTGCTTTATCTATTCCTTTCTCTTTCTTTTGCTGAAGTATTTTGAAGGAAATTCCAGGTAACATGCCCTACTATAGTACATACATCTAAGAAATACTGACATCTTAAATAATCACCATGTTCTTATCATACCTAATAAAAATTATCAAGAATTCCTTGATCCTTTCGTAACCAGTCCATAATCATTTTCCCCTAATTGTTTAAAGTATTGTTGGAAAAAATATTTTTATAGTTAGGGTTTTAGTAAATAATTATATCTTTCATTGCTAGAAATTATATTTGGGTTGTTATAAAAACTTTTTCTTGCTCGTGTTTTAATTTCCTCTTTTCATAACTTTTTAAGCATAGTTATTTTATATTCTGTATTTGTTATTTCTAATACTCGATGTCCATTTAGATCTAATTCTGTTTGTTTTTTTCTGTTGACTTCACTCCTGGTGTTTTATTTCCCTAATAGTTTTGTAATCTTATATTGTGAATTCGTTTTGGGAAGTTAAATCTGTGGGAATCTTGTGGGGCCTGGGGTAAGAGTAAATTTCCACACAAAGGGGGCACCTGGGTGGCTCAGTCGGTTAAGCTTCTGACTTCAGCTCAGGTAGGGATCCCATGGTTCATAGGTTCAAGCCCCACGTCAGACTCTGTGCTGACAGCTCAGCTTTGGATTCTGTGTCTCCTTCTCTCCCTGCCCCTCCCCTGCTTGAGTTCTGTCTGTCTGTCTCTCTCTCTCTCTGTCTCTCTAAAAAATAAACATTTAAAAAATTTTTTTCCACATTTCTTTGGAATTTCTTGCTGATGTCAGGCAACTCATGATACTAGAACTTAAGGCCAGTTAACATTAGTTTTTTTTGTTTGTTTGTTTGTTTTTAATTTTTTTTTCAACGTTTTTTATTTATTTTTGGGACAGAGAGAGACAGAGCATGAACGGGGGAGGGTCAGAGAGAGAGGGAGACACAGAATCGGAAACAGGCTCCAGGCTCCGAGCCATCAGCCCAGAGCCTGACGCGGGGCTGGAACTCACGGACCGCCAGATCGTGACCTGGCTGAAGTCGGACGCTTAACCGACTGCGCCACCCAGGCGCCCCAACATTAGTTTTTAAACATGAGATTCCTTTAACCTTTTCATTTGGAGCTGAGGTTTAAACAGACAAGTTACCTTTAATCATCTCCCTTTGCTATTAAATACGATTTTTTTTAATGCACCTTTTCATAGGGAATGTAGCTTTTCAAGGTTTCTGCCTTCATGTAGTGATATTAGTTCCCACTTTCCACGATGTTAGGGATCCAGGACCACCCTCTCTTCTTTGTCTTGCTATTAAAGCTTAAATCCCTATTAGCAAATACCCTCCCAGCAGCTGTAATGTCTGTTCAAGATTATTACACTGCTTTTTAGTTCCTTTCCTCCTTGTTAACGCCCTGTGTATTTCCCTTTATTCTCAGAAATCCATTTAGACAGGCAAAGGATGATTGTTGAGTTTTACATACCATTTTAGGTGTTTTTAGGTGAGAGAATTTTTTTATACCTCATTGTTCTATTTCTTTAATTGTCCACTTATGTTTTAGTTTTAGACTAAGCCAAATAGAACTTTTGATTTCCAAATGCTCTTTGAAATTGTTTGTCTGCCTTTTTCATATTCTTTTCTTCTGTGATGCTTCCTAAATATCGCCTATATCTCACTAATCAATTCTATTCTGTCAGTCAAGGAGATAAGTTAGGATTTTTCCAGGATAGAATAAGATTTTGTTGGGCAGTTAAGAACTCTGGCTCGAAGATGTTTTATAGAAATTAAGTTCATTTTTTGTTCTTTGTTAAATATATGAAAAATAGTCACTAATGAATTTGTTAATGGTTTAGTTTTAAATATTTTCTGAAATTCTGAAAATTTTAAATGTTTGTTTTTATTGACCTTGGATTGTTTCATGTCCTCTGGTTACAGTATAGATTTTGAACAGGCTAAAACTGTAGTAAATGAAAATCAGATTTTCATGAATATTTATATTACTAAGAAATGAATACAGAGATTTCTAAGTGCCACATGCTTTGCTTTACCCATAATTAATTTACTATGAAGCCAAAATATTATTTTCAGTTATTAATTGAGCAATCAATTATACCTGCTACCAACTCAGAGATCTAGCATTAAGCATTCAAGTCTGGTTGTTTTACTGGTTGGAACTGCATATCTAACAGAGTTCATGGAATATATTACTCATTATATCCCTTTAATTGGATCACCTAGTTTTCATAAATATTATGACAAACAAGGAGCTGTAACAGCAGAGCGACATGATTTATTTACATTTCATTCACTGTTTCTTAAAAGGTTTATATAGTTTGTGTTAAAGTAAGGCAGAAATGTTGCATTGTAGATTTTCTGTTTTCAGTTCTGGCAATTTCAATATTGCATGGTAATTGGATCATTGTGAAATGAAATTATTATATATATGGGTGTGGAGGTCACTGTGAAAGTGTTCTCATGATTTGTGGTCTGGTATTTTTAGAAGAGATTGAATTGTAATAAGATTTTATTAGTACTAGGTTCATTTGGATGTCACAAAGGCCGACTTCTTATGTGGAATCCGCTGAATTTACATCAAGATTATGGTACATATTATAAGAATCATTCTCTTTACTAACAAAGGCTATATTAATAATTATAAAGCGTATATAATAATTATATAGCCTATATAATTAATAATTATATAGCCTAATAATCATGATGCAGTCTAATTTGTTTCTTAAGCCTGTCTAATCTCCCAACCTCTTGTTCTTACCCATTTCTCTCCCCACATCTTACATACCATTCCCTGAACTTTTCAGTTTCCCTTATATGACCTGTATCTATTGTCTCCATGCCTTCACTTTTGTTTTTCCTTCAGTCTTAAATATTCTTCTTCCCACTTCGCATCCTATTGAAATTATACTTATTTTTTAAAGATCAACTCAAATGCTGCTTCCTCCATTAAGCCTTTTGCATGGGCTATGGAGTCAGCCTGTCTGAGTTTCATACCTGTACTTCTAACTAACTGGATAATCTATGGCCAGATTTTCAACTTCTCTGTGCTTCAATTGCCTCATCTGCAGAATGGGATAAAATAGTATTTACCTTAATGAGATTGTTGGTACATTCAATGAATGAATATATAAAGCACTTAGTACAATATATTAGAATTAGTCACTCCCTCTCAACATTCCTTACTACTTTCTTATACTTCATTTTTGGTACGTATAGTATGCTTCTCTTACACTCTATTTATATGCATGTTTTCCTTCTCTAATAGACTATGAGCTCTTTGAATATAGGATGACTACTCAATATTTTTTGAGAGACACTCAATTCAGGTGGCTTTGAATCCTTTTGTCTCATTGTCTCTTAAAGGGCTAAAATAATTGAGATTATTTAGTTTGAAGGAAAGAGAACTGAAGATTTAGTTTATACCATCATTATTACTGTTGTCATTATTATTATAACTACTACTGCTATTATTATTATATTTTACGGACTGTTTGGAAATCAGTTGTAGATTACACTACTTTACTTCTAAAAACTTAACTATCTGCTTTAAGAACAAAGACATTTTCTTACTCCTTTTCTCATAGCCATAGCACAATTATCGAAACAGGATATATAATTCAGTACATGCTATTATCTAATCCAAAGTCCAGTTGGTTGTAGTATGTGTAATTGATATGTCACTTTAAGCACCCAGGCACCCCATCACTTTAGTTCCTTTAATGTGAAGTAGTTTCCTAGCCTTTCTTTATCTTTCAACATGGACTGTTTTGAAGAGTTCAGGCCAGTTTTTTTTGTAGAACATTTCTCAAATTTGATTTGTCTAGTTTCCTCATGCTTAGATTCAGTTTCTGCATTTTGGCAGGAACACCACAGGAGTGAAGTGGTGGCCTTCTCAGTGCATCATAACAGAAAGCACATTACATCAGTGCGGGCCCAGCGATGGTAACTTTAATCACTCGGTTAAGGCGGTATCTTCCAGGTATCTCTACTGTCATATTACCATTTTGCTCTATTGAATTAATAAGTAGTTTGTGGGGAGATGTTTGAGACTATATAATGTCCTGTTTTTAAAATTTCATTCACTAGTTTACATTCATTTGATGCTTTTCCTGTGATAGTTACAAAATGGTGCTTTTTCAGCTTTATCATCCTTCTGTATGTATTAGTTGCCACCCAACTGTAAGAACATTTTCCCATCTATCTATCATCTATGTATCTATTATCAGTATCGACTCAGGAATTCTTTTATTAAATAAGTTGTAACCCATCATGGTTGGTCTTTGGAGAGAGTTGGATCCAAGGTGGAGAAAGGAAGGAGTAAATAACCTTTGCCCCTATCAGTGATTCTTAACCAGGTTCTTACCAACCCCAGGGGACATGGCAAATAGCATGACTTGTTGTTTTGACACATGGTCTGGGATGCTTAAACTTCACCATTTCAAAGAATTGTCTCACCCTTATGCTACAGTATAAGTAGTGCTCTCCTTGGGGGAATCTAAAACATACAAGCTTGTTTTAGGGCCTCTAGGCAAGGTACATAGAAGCTTCATTGTCCTAAGCCATTGCTTTTCAAACTAGGGCATCCATCAAAATCATTTAGAAGGCTTATTAAAACAGATTGCTGGCAACTAACCCTGAGTTTCTCATACAGTTCTCAGATGGGGCCCTATAATTTGCATTTCTAAAAAGTATCTAACTAATGCTGCTTCTGCTGCTCTGGGGCCCACACTGTGAAGTAATTACTATAGATAACTGAAATAGTACATGCATTAGCTGCTTTGATTTCAACTTTTGCCACCAAAATAAGATGAACAACGAGGTCAAAGCTGTCTAAATTTTTTCTTTACAAACTAAAAAATTAATTTTCTGTTTTTAGCATGCATTACATCAAATATAAGAGTTGGTACAAACCTCTGAACCATTTGGTAGCTATGAAAAGTTCTACTTTAGGCCAGGTATACTAAAATTATACTAACAAATTTAAGTGAAAGTAGATGTATCTTATTATGTAGAAATAGCTGTCTCTTTTAAGAATTTTTTCCCCAAAATATTAATCTTAGATTTACACTAGATAAAATTAGCATATTTGTTTTCTTACTTTTACAATGTAAGAATATATTCCTCCCAACATTTTTTGTTTAAATTGAATAGCTTTAGATTAATAATAGCTATTACATTTTGAACTTTTTGGCATTTAACATACTAAAAGCACACCAAGAGAATGAGATCAAAGGTTTGTTGTTTTTTTTTTTTTTCTATTTTCTGGGAAAAAAATTTCCTAACATAAATGTTTTTCATTTTTCTAAGTTATACTTAGCTGTGAAATCCAAAACCTGACCATATTTGCCTCAGAAGCCTACAAATTTGTAACTATTTTCTCTTCTTTCAAGGGTAAGGTTCTCAACAAGCATTTTGGTGCTTTACCAAAAGTAACACAACTTTTATTTAAGGTGCAATTTAATCTGAAACTAAAAGCCACTAGAAGGTAGTATATATAAATATAGAAAGAATTTATATTAAGTAGTTTAAAATATAACAAGGTTGAAAAGAACAAGTTTGTTATTTGCTTAGTAGTACTCTTTTGATTAGTGCCAAACACTAATATATAGGTGTAGAGACTGAGATAGAAAGAGATAAATCACATATGTATAAGTTACATAGTATGTATATGAATGATTTAGAGCCGACCCTGTGTTAAATTCATCTCCTTTTCTAGTATAAAGTTAGAGAAGTCAGCTAGAGTAATAAAGAAGTCATTGAAGTGGGAGAGAGGTGGGTAAAATTTTACTAGGCAAATTCTTCCAATTATAATAGCATTAGACATTCCTTACATAAAAATGTTAGTCTTGGGGCAACTGGGTGGCTCCGTTGGTTGAGTGTCTGACTCTTGATTTTGGCTCAGGTCATGTTCCCAGGGCCGTGGGATCAAGCCCCATATCAGGCACTGTGCTGAGCATGGAATCTGCTAAAGATTCTCTCTCTCTCCCTCCGTCAGCCCCTCTCCCATTCTCACACACTCTCTCTCTAAAAAAAGAAAGAAAGAAAGAAAAAGAACTCCTACGCATGACACCAAAAGCATGATCCATAAAATTTTTTTTTGATAAATTGGACTTCATTAAAATTAAAAATGTTTGCTCTGCCAAAAACTCTGTTAAAAGCATAATAAAACAAACTGAAGACTAGAAGAAAATATTTGCAAACTGAAAAAATAAATCTGACACAGAACTTAGATATGGAATACATAAAGAACTCTCAAAACTTGACAGTAAAAAACAAACAAAAAATTCTTTTTTTAGGAAATTAGAAAATGGGCAAAAGAGATGGACAGACATTTTACCAAAGAGGATCTATGCAGTTGGCATATATGCATATGAGCTATCATTATACACCTCTCAGAATGACTAAAAAAAAAAAAAAAAGTAACAGCACCAAATGTTAAGGAGGGTGTGGAGAAACTGAATCATTCATGCATTGCTGGCTATGAATATAAAATGGTACAGCCCCTCTGGAGAATCATTTGTCGTTTTGTTTTTTGTTTTTTGGTTTTTTTTTACAAAACTACACATACAGTTACCACAAAACTCAACAGTTACACTGTTGGGCATTTATCCCAAAGAAATGAAACCTTATATTCATGCAAAAACCTGCACGTGAATATTCATAGCAACTTTATTCTTAATAACCCCAGACTGCAAACAATCCAAGTGTTCAGTGGGTGAATGATTAAACAAATTCTTTTTTTTTTTTTTTTTTTTAATTTTTTTTTCAACGTTTTTTATTCATTCCTGGGACAGAGAGAGACAGAGCATGAACGGGGTAGGGGCAGAGAGAGAGGGAGACACAGAATCGGAAACAGGCTCCAGGCTCCGAGCCATCAGCCCAGAGCCTGATGCGGGGCTGGAACTCACGGACCGCAAGATCGTGACCTGGCTGAAGCCGGACGCTTAACCGACTGCGCCACCCAGGCGCCCCACAAATTCTGATGAGTCTATGCATAGAAGATCACTCTGCATTAGAAAGGACTGGACTATTGATACTTGGATGGATCTCAAGAATTCATTAGTTAATGAAAAAGGCCCCTCTCAAAAAGTTACCTATACTATGTGATTGAATTTATTAAACATTCTCAAAATGATAAAACCAGGGAGATGAAGAACAGATTAATGGTTGGTAGGGAACAGAGATTGGCACAGCACAGTGCTGCTTGTAAAGGGAGTTCCCTTGTGATAAGGTGGTTACATCAATCTATATATTGGATCATATTGCATAAAACTATGCATACATTCACAAATGAATGCATATAAAAGCTGAGCAAGGTCTGTAGTTAACAGTATTGCAACAGAACAGCTTCCTAGTTTTAATTTTTTTTTTTTTTTTACATTTATTCACTTTTGAGAGACAGAGCACAAGCAGGGGAGGGTCAGAGAGAGAGGGAGACACAGAATCTGAAGCAGGCTCCAGGCTCCAAGCTGTCAGCACAGAGCCTGAAGCAGTGCTGGAACTCACAAACCGCGAGGTCATGACCTGAGCCGAAGTCGGACGCTCAACCTACTGAGCCACCCAGATGCCCCAACACCTTCCTAGTTTTAATATTATACTATAGTTATATAAGATGTCACCACTGAGGAAGTTGGGTGAAATGTTCATGGGACTCTATATACTATTTTTGCAACTTCCTGTGAATCTGCAGTTATTTTAAAATAAAAAGTTAAAAATGTAATTTAAGTAAAAATATTGGAAAAGATAAAGAAATAAAGATGATTGAAATATTTCTCAGCTCATCTTTTTCAAAAATATTTTTCAGAAAACTTCTGGAGGTCATTTATAAGGCAGATGATAGTTTGATAAAAGGCTCAAACTGCAAAACATCTTAATGTATTTCCTTTAAAAAGGAGTGCAATGCAATGCAAATATATACACATAAACATTGACTTTAACTTTGACAGTCTTGTATCACAGGTTGCTATTCTCAAGCTCCCAGAGCTTTGGAGAAAGCCAAATTGTCATAGCATAATTTGAGCTTCTTTATTTCAATATTGCTCCAAAATAGTGATTAGTATGGTCTAGGAATAGCTCAAATATTAATCCTGGCTGAGTTTGCACTGGGGCTCCTGCCCTGCCACCAGAAAACTTCAAGGTTCCTTGAGGATGTCTTTGTGTCATATACGTTATAGGGATACAGATGTTACCTTCATGAGAAGTAGAGAAAGTTCTTTCATACTGAAAGCTTAGCAGTGTCCAATTTCAATTATACATTTGCATTTCAAAGTACTGAAAAATGGGACTGAGTTTTGTTTTGACTGTCAAAATGGTTGAGTAAGTTTATTTTGAACTTTAAATCAGCTCAGTCACATGTGCAAATGACACAGTTGTAAAACATTGTACTACTAACTAAAATCTCTGGAACCACTTTGTGTAAACAAGGCCTGAAAAAGAGTCGCAAGATTAAATTCAAGTTTTATTGCTTCAAAGTCCTCAACCATAATAAGTACCGGGCCACTATCTACCATTGAGGCAACAATTCTTTAGCTAGGGTAACAGTGATAAAATGTGCTCATAGCTTTGGTACCTTAAATCCACATAGCATTGAGCTTGCTGGGTTTTTTATCTCTTCTTTTCTTTTTCTGTTTTTAGGAAAATACAATGCCTTTTTTTTTTTTTAAGTGTACTTAACCATGGCATGTGATTAAAGAAAAAAAGTTAAAAGTCTTTTTTTCTCTTGGAACTAGATTTGCTATAATTCTTCCCAGTATTATGTTATGCTTTGTTCTATTCTTTAGGGTTAGACTTCAAGAACCCTATGTATATACCATGTTTTTAAGTATTTTGCAAGCAGAGCCTATGATGATTGATTACCAAGAAAGGTTTTAATGGCCAGTTCATCTAGGATGGATTATATAGGATCTTCTGAGAGTATTGCTTTTTGAAATAAAAGTATTTGACATGTAGTATCTCTGTGATTAAACAAATTTATCTGATTTTAATTTGATTAGGTCATATATAGAATGTAAAAATTACTTAGAAACTTTTTTGTTGGTGTAGAAATGAACAGATTGAGAACTTATTGAACAATTGAGATTTGTGTCCATTCCTAACTCCACTAAGTCATTTATTTATTTTTTAATTTTTTTTTAAAGTTTATTCATTTTGAGAGAGACAGAGCAAAGTGGGGAAGGAGCAGAGATAGAGGAAGAGAGAGACTTCCAAGCAGGCTCCACACTGTCAGCATGGAGCCCGATGTGGGGCTCGAACTCACGAAATGTGTGATCATGACCTAAGCTGAAATCAAGAGTTGGATGCTTAACCGACTGAGCCACGCAGGCGCCCCTCCACTAAAGTCATTTACAATGGCACTAGGCAGTTTTAAAAGTTATTGTGGTTTGTTTTTGGAATATTATAGATTCACTAATCTATAGAAACCACAGATTATCTATTTGAGGGAATATTGTTAAAACTGATTATGTTTCAGAAATTGAGTTGCTTCAAAAGGTTGAGATAGGATTTACGTGAATTTCTTATGAAAGAAATGCTTATTTCTGAAAACTAGTCCGAGGCAAGTGTTCTAATCTCTTCAGTTTGTGTTGAAATATGGTTGGAGCGGGACCACAGTAATTCAGGAAGACCTTTCTGATAAACAGATCTGGAGCATTGTACTAGTCCTGCTATGTTTCCAGCAGAACCTGAGTTCTCTTAGGACTGGAGATTTGTACCCACTTCAAGATAAGACTTTTCCTAAGAGTTTCTTCCAGGTTTTCCTTTAAGAGTTTTTCCAACGGTCACTGATAATGGGTACTGTAATGACAGGCTTTGATATTTTAGAACAAGGCATATTTGGACGAAACTTCCAGGAATGTTGCATTGATTATTAATGGACAAATTTTCAGTGAGCACCCATTTTAAGTGGAGCAAAACTTACCGTTAGTGTCATCCAGAAGCAATGAAAATAGGGAAGAATCTTTCCCATAAAACAAACATCTGCAGTATTTTGTTTCAGTGTTGAACATCATTTCTAATGAAGACAAATGAAAAAGCAACCCTGAACACTTGCAGAGTTATTTGCAGTCATACGTAAACTATATGTAACGTTGCTCTGAAAGCAATGACAACTTCTGTTTATAATTAATGCAAAACCAGCACTGTATTAATACTACTACATACATTGGCAAAAAGGTATTTCCTCATATAATTTAGTTCCTGGATTGCCTTTCCAGATTCCGTCTGAATATTTCACACTAAATAACTTAGTTTTTAAGGTTAAAAATTCTTGATATTGCTTAACTTTCAAGAATTATGTTTTAAAAAGGTTAAATGTTTATAATCACATTTAGAAGACAGAGGGAAAACTAATGATGTGGATCTTTATTTTTCTGCTGATGGAAACTAATTAGTATTATTCATTTCAGCTTTAATTGGCATTCTCTGTGCTGGTCCCAGACATTTATGATTAAAATCAGCTCAACAACACAATGAACTATTTTTTTCTGCACTTTGAACCAGCTCTTCTTACCACTGAAACCCATTCATTATTTTTATTTAATTAGGCCTAATTCACATTGGAGAGATACTTGAAGCAAGGAGATGTCCCTAATAGCTATTACAATCACAATAGCTCATAGGCTCTGCAATAATTTAATTGCTAAAGATTCAATCATCAGAAGAATTTAAAAAAAATTATCCTTAACCATAGGACAAAAGTGTAGTCATAAACAGAAAACTGTCATTATGTAAATGGCAGAAGAGTACAGTATTAGTAACCCAGAGCATAATGTTTCTAGATGTGAATTTTATGTACTTATTTGAGGAAAATTACTAAATTAGTTTTTATGTTGAAACCAGTGATTACATTAGAAAGTTGGCTGTAAGTGCAAACTTTTGTACCTAGGAATTTTTGCATACGATTACATAGCAAATATTTTACGAAACTAGGTAAGGTCAATTCCCAGGACAACTCCTTATCTTAAAAATAAGTTACTTTATATGAAGGTTTTACTTTGACTTGTCTCTTGCAGTAAGAAAATAAAGGTATTTTTGTACACAGTGTGCACATTTAGCAAACTAGGCATGAAAAACTATTTATGGGGTTTTTTGATGGGGAAAGATTAGATAGAGCCAAGTCCTCTTGTTTATTTTAAACAACTTTATTGACTAAATACTCTCATTCCCTCGGGGACATAGTCACACTTAATTTTTTTCAACAAAACAAGGAAAGAAAAGAAAACCAAGCTGCCAAAGGCAGTATTAAAGAAAATGACTTAGAGATTTGCTTTCCAGTCATGCCTATCTGCTTTCATCAGGTCTAGATGGTTTACTGTAAAATTAGGTAACTGTTGGATTACTTGGACCATGATCTAGCCAAAAAGATGTTTTAAAATAATTTTCTTTGTTTATAAAATAAGTGCTTTTGATAAGTTTCTTTCAAGTGACCTTAAAACTCATTAAAAGTAATATTCAAATTTACACAGCTACTTTTCATTAGACATTAGATTCTGGTTTACACCCTCAATCACGCTTTTTAAAAAGTGATTGTATAAGTCAGATTCCCAGTAGGAAAAGATGGCACTTTCATATTGGGATCATTTTGGAAGAAATTTATATGTAGAGGGATTGATTACAAAGTTGTACACAGGGTATCCTGAACCATGAAAAGAAAGGGAAGAAACCCAGGGTCAGTAGCTGTAGAGCTGTTTCCACCTGTAGGCCTGGAGAGGACACAGAGGAAAGTCCCATACAGCAAGCTGCTTGGAGAGGGGCAGGAACTTTCAGGCAAAAGAAGAGGCAGCCTCAGGTGACTGTAGTGGTGACAGCCAGAGGAAAAATACACTGCCCTTGTTCTCCTTTCCCACTACCATATGTCTGATCTGCTGGGGCTTCTCATTGACCAAACCCATCTGAATGCCGGTGGGCAAGGAAGTCTGTTGATACAGTCCACTCAAGTCAACCTGCAAGGCAGAGAGCCGGTTGAATTTGGAGGGCCAAATTAAGATATCAGGCAAAGTAATTGCAAAAATTCACTAGAGACACACTAGTGATCACATTTGAGCCTCATGGGGGGATTAAGCAACATACATCATGTAACATACAATCGTGACATGTCAGTCAGCTGAGACTAGAACTCCATCTCTGCATCCACTATGCTTCATAAGTATCCCATACTTACCTCTTACAGCATATGTACAGGTCTTGTGTGTGAAATTACACCAGTTTGTATTGTTATCTTAGCAAAATTAATAATATTGGGAATTTATTAGCTGGGGATTGGGGTTTGCCCACATTAGGAATGTTTTGGAATAGTACTTCATCTCACAAAACTTATTTCAGTCCATACTATAACTTCCTGAAAATTATTTTCAGTGACCAAACATATTATAGAAAATTGCTATTTTTTTTGTGATTTTTAAGTCCTACAGATGTGGGGTACAGTGAAAAGAGGAATTATAATAACCCTCTGACTATAGGAGTCTTTGCTGAAGTGGCTTAAAATTTGGAACTTATTTGGTTAAAATTAAAAACAGTAAAACTCTTAATATATTAAGAATTTCCATTCCCAAGATGAATTCTACCCTTCATTGTTAAAATATGGTTACTGTTAACATGTTCAGCTATTTTCTTACCTTATTCTTTTCACTATTCTATTAATACCATCTGGTCATATTATACCAATTAATTTCCCACTTGTTGAATGCACTTGTGTTCTATCAGGAGTAAGGGTTGCAGATTATGGAGCATGTCTTCAAACTCTGCTCACATTCTGGAAACACTTGATCACAATGCTCACTCTGAAATCAAAGATCTTGCTCATGAACAACAATTTTTGTGCCATGTCTGACATAATGGTCTCCTTGCATTCTAGATCTCCCCTCCTTTCTCATAGAACTTGAATGGTTAGCAATTATGAACAAACTCTTAAACCAAAACAGCTATATTTATGTAGCTTACTCCTCAGGTCTTTTATATCACTGTATCAAGGAGTAGAAATGGTCAATGTCAGCTGAGTTTTTCTGCTGCATCTGTGATGATAATATTTTATTGCAAATATTGCATGTACCCAACCTACTCCACAAAGAAATACATTCCCTTGATTTTCTACTAGTGAGAGGCTCTTGTTAGGTTTGAATGCCTGTTGTATATAAAAGGTTCTAGTACCAAAAAAAAAAAAAAAAAAAAAGAAAAGAAAAAAGAAAGAAAGAAAAAAAAAGACCATTTCAATATAAATGCAACATTTTCTCTTTATTAGAAAACAATCAACTATAATTAGTGGAAGAGTATTCTAGCTTTATAAATACTTTTAGTGAACCTTTAAACATTTCTGTTCATCCTTTCCTTTTTACCAGGCAGTGTGACAGCACGTGCCATTTGTTGTCCAAATATAGTAAAGAATTCAGCTATTTCATACAGGTATAGTGTTTGCTTTTAGAAAATTAACTTAAGAATTTTGAAGCATAATACAACCATCTGCTAATAGAGCTGGTAATTTTTAATGATTCCATAATATTTCACCTAGTATTGAATGTATTTTGCTTACTTATCTGCTATTGAGTATAAAGTTGCTCACCACTATCACACTACAAATAGCACAACAATGAAAAACATCCTGCGCATAGCTTTTCCTATTCTTTGAATTTTTTCCCAGAAGTGAGTTGACAGAATGAAAGTGTGTGAACAGTTTTGTTACTTAATGATACATATTGTTAATTATTTTCTAAAAGGGCTTTAATTTATGTTGCCATCAGCAATGTTCAGGAGCCCCTGCTTCACTCCCACCTTCCCAGGCATTAGTTTGTCACCTTTTTTTTTTTTTTTTTTTTGTAATTTTTACAGGCTAATAGGGACAACTTGTTTCATTTTGTTACAAAACTTGTTCATTTGTCAAACTTGTTCATTTGTTATTTTCTCATAACATGGTTGGATATTTGTATTTATTTCTCTTAATACCTGCTTCTTGTCAATCTGAATGAGTTCTTTAATATAATAAATATATTAATCTTATGTTTATTTGCTAAAGATATTTTTCTAGGATATTGTTGCCTTTATCATTTTAATTAGTGATATGTTTTTCTTAAAGCTAAGAAATGCCGCAGGTTCTGTGTTTTAGTTCCGTTTTGTATATAGGAAACTGTAGTGGAAATGGGCAGTTTCTGTAGGTTCTTAAAGAGTGTGACAATCTCAGGCTAAACAATAGCATAGAGCCTGTAAGTTCTAGAAGTCACCTAGCAATGTGAGATCAGAAATCTGAGATTTTTTAAGCTGAGATTTTTTAAGTTTTATTTTTTTTAATTTTCTATTTGCTCTACCTTAACTCTTTAGCAAAGTCTTTTTTTTTTTTTTTTATGCCATCCATCTCCATTGTATTAATGGGAGCCCAAGTAAGTTTAAGTTTTTTTGTTTATTGAGAGAATAAATGTCCTTAGAAGGCAGCATGAAGGTGGTGCTGGAAGTTCAAGTGAACCCCACTTGAAAGGTGAAGTTTAAGGGGACAGAGTTGAGGCTTCTTGGTCCAGTTGTCTCTTACTCCTGGACAGTTAAACCACAGTAGTTGTTTTTAGTCTCAGTAATAAAGGAGAATCCCCTGCCAGTTGCTATCTCCCTCGTCCAGGCTGAGCTCCATGAGGCTGGGAGCAGGTATTTGTGTTTGTAACTCTTACACCTCCCTGAGCGACCAGCACAAAGAAGACAGAGATGTCATGAATACTTGAATGAAATAATGAGTTGTAGGGAGGAAATATAGTATGTGAGGCAGTTGGAGTTGAAAATATATATATTACTGAAATCTGACCCCTGAGTGTCCTCAGTGGAAGAAAATGATAAATTAAAATTCTAAGGTCTGATTTTTTAAATATTACTGAAAGAGGGCCGCCTGGGTAGTGCAGTCGGTTAAGCTTCTGACTCTTGATCTCGGCCCAGGTCATGATCTCATAGTTCATGAATTCAAGCCCTGCATCACTCTCTATGCTGATGGCTCAGAGCCTGATTGAAATTGTTTCTCCTTCTCTCTGCCCCTCCCCCACTTGTTCTCTCTCTCTCTCTCTCTCTCTCTCTCTCTCTCTCTCTATCTCTCTCTCTGTCTCTTTCTCTCTCTCAAAATAAATAAATATAAAAAAATAAATAAAATGTTACTGAAAGTAACAACAATGTCTGCAAACATTTATGTGGACTCCAAACAAAAAAGGAGATTTTTTTTCCATTATTAGATTGTGGCTCTTGTTTTTTAACGGGGTGGTTAGTGAAATGAAATATACTAATTCATCAAAACCAGTGTTTTGAGATAACTCAGTCTTACAATTGTGTCCCCAAATAGCAGAGCATGATAGTTTTTGCATATCTTCCTCAGTAGGCCATCTCACTGGGCTTGTGAAACAGTGCTGAAGTAGGAAACCTGTGTGTTCTCTGCCTTCACAGTATGAAGAAGACTGGTTCAGAAAACTGTGTTATGCAACCTAGTAATTGAGTCAGTTAATGGTGCAAGCATTTTGCTAAGATTTGGGGGGAAAAAAAGTAAAAGAAAGAAAGAAAGGAAAAGGAAAGGAAAGAAAAGAAAGAAAAAAGAAAAGAAAGGAAGAAAGAAACAAGGGAGAATTCAGGGATAAAAAAATACAATGAATTCTAAGTCAGTGAGGGCTGCCTCCTAATATTTAACTTAGAGAATCTGCTTCAGCAGCAGGATTTCCTATTGGAAGCCCATAGGAAAAGATAACTCCAATAAATCTATATTGTTCTGTAATAAATGCCTTCTCGAACTTTCTTTTTAAGGAAAACAGATTTATAAGCATTATTTTTTTCCTTAATCCCTTATTTTGTATGAGACTTTGATTTTACCACCTAGGTTTTGCCAACTATATTACATTTTAGGAACATAACTTCTGTGGTTGTTAGGGGATTACTGAATTGGAAAGACTGAAGCAGCAGGTAATTGTAAAAGGCCAGAAAGGAAGGATATTGATTTTTGGTTGGAAAAGATTTCAAGCAGGTCAAGCAGGTCTTGAATTTGGCCTTGAAACAGAGTAAACTTTAGATTAAGAGAAAGAAGAATGTAAAGGATTTTAGGGAGAGGAAATAGCATTAACAAGAGTAGAGACAATAGGTGTGGAAAGGGAATTTCAAGTGAATGTTAGAAAACTAGTTTTATAAAGTAATGTCAGCTATGGATTAATTGGTAAAGTGGGATCAGCTCATTGAGAACTTTTAATGTCATAATCTATACTTTTTTCTTTTCTGTAATAAAGACCAAGTTTTGTAGAGGGGTGTGTGTGTGTGTGTGTGTGTGTGTGTGTGTGTGTGTGGTGGGGGGCAGGTTAAGGATATTATTTTCTTTTGATTTCAAAAACACTTTCCATTGTTTCCTACCTCTTCATAAGGACAGATAACAACTATTTTATATATAAACCTTTATACTTTTACATGTTCTTTTCCTAAAAATGAACTTTCTAGAGGGAATAGAGGTATTGTTACTGATGTAATCTATTGATTTTCTGACCCTAAGTGCCAGTGTAGAATGTGAGTATCAGAGACTGGTCAGTGCTTCTCTATTAAGATAGCAGAATAGATCATCTTTCCTTGAGAAAAAGCTGTCGTAACTTTACTGTATTTATTGAGTATAAAGCAGTGTTTGACTTCTTGATTCTGCAGACTTTTATTTGACTCTGTTTTTGGCTTTCATCAAAGGCTACAGCCTTTTTTATGGACCTCTCTTTGACCACCATTTTGTTCAGAATATAATAAAAACCTGGTATTTTAGTGCAGTTTACTGCTAGCTGGCTTATTTTGTCATTTTCTTCCAAAGTATAGCAATGTGGGCAGATACCATGCAAAGAAACTTGACCAAAAGCACATGGAGAAAATTCTACCTGTTACTTTTGTCAAGGGTTCATTAGCCTCTTTGTAATCCTTAAATCTAAGTCGCCTATTGTGTCTGTGCTTTATCACCCTCGATTAAATCTGCTTGAATTTGAAAATTCTATTTCTGGAATTGCTCTTTATTTGCACATTACTGAAAGACCTCATTTACTCATGTCTGGGAGGACCTGGGTAGTACTGGGTAGCCCCTAACCCACTCTCCCTGAGAGAGAAAATTCCCCAGAAGTTCTGAGTAAGACAGAAATCCGTTCTTATGCTTTGTTGTCAGATTGGAAATGTTTTTGCCTTTAGTCCCTGAGGCCAGATTTCAGGTGTTTTCCCAAGGGAACTTCTCATATGGAAAATAGTCCTCCCCTGAATAATTTTTGTCACCTAATAAATGATTTAGATTGATACTGTCAGCACTATGGTGGGCACCTGACTGAAAGGGGCGCATGAGTGGCATCTCATATGCAATAGGTTATGCATTTTGGCTGTCAACCTGAAATCCTAGATAAACGTGTTCTAACTCTGACTTAGATTCCCCTTACCTGCTTTTTAAGGATATTCTTAGCATTTACTTATACCACACCAAGCTACAGTTTATTTGTGGAGTTAGCTGATTTTTCTAGGGCAATTAACACGTCAGATTTAAAGTAATAAACACTGAAACAGATGGAAAATGATTCCCGAGTAGGTAAGTCCAACTGGATACAGTTTTGTCCCTGACCTGGCTAATATGACTGACCTATTACTTCAAGGAATGTAGTAACAGGTGTTGATATTTTTCCAAACATCAGTTTGGTCATGTTTGGTAGGATATGCTTAGTGCAGTGTGAAATTGACATTTCAGAGTTCCAGGTTGCCATTTACAGTGACTGGTTTCTATTGATGAACTTTGTGCTTTTTTTTTTATTTACAGACCCACATAGCTTTTAAAAATTGATTCTCAGTTTTAAACTGACTCATGCCTTTATTTCAGACAAAATTGTTGCGTTTGTCTATCTTTATTTTTGGGTGTAATATCTATTGAGGAGTGCTTCCATTTCACTCCTTCCTGAATGTTTCTAAGTAAAAAGAAATTTTACATTTTAAAAGATTGATTAGTTAATTTAGCTGTTTTCAGTTAAGAATAGACTTAATTCATCCCAAACACAGTGTCTCTCATTAAAAAATATATATGCTAAAGTTAAGTGACTTTAAGAATAACTATTTGCTGAATATCTACAATGACAACTCCCTTATTTACATAATGAACAAGACAAACATATGGATGAACTTCAAAATGTTAATACCTTATCAAACCTGTCACGATTTCTTCTTTTATTGTAGAAGGTTCCTCAACTTGGAAATTTCACATAGCAGATCAAAATTTAAGAGTACAGAGGATATTAAGATTCCTCCTAAAAATTTGTTTTATATGAAGCCCTTCCTTCATTGTTAGTCACCATAAAATACATTCTTATAAGGATGAAGCAAAACAGAAAAAAAAGGAAAAGCAAAACGGGAATAATTATACTTAAGAATTTAAGAGGTGTTGGAGCACCTGGGTGGCTCATTTTGTTGAGCATCCAACTCTTGATTTCGGTTCAGGTCATGATCCAGGGTTGTGGGATGGAGCTCCACGTCTGTTCCACACTGAGTATAGAGCCTGCTTAAGATTCTCTCTCCCTCTCTCTCTCTCTCTCCCCCCTCCCTCTGCCCTTCCCCAATTCATGCATACACACACACTCTCTCTCTCTCTTTCCGAAACAAAAACAAGATTTTAAGAGTTGAACATTTTTCTTCTCAGCCTTTGCATATGTCTTTTTAAAAATATTTATAAAGTACTCAATTGTGCAAGACATTGTCTTAATATTATCTCATATAATCCACATAGCAGCTCAGTGCTATATTATCTTCAGATAAAGAAGTTTACGTACAAAGAAATTAGGTTATTTGCAAAAGACCCCACAACTAGCAAAATGCAAAGGGGGATTTAAAGCCAGATTGTGATTTAAATAAAGCATGGCCTCTGGAGCCAGACCATCTTAACCAGGTACTTATGCCGCATGTTTGCAAGAAAGAGCCTGCATACCAATTTTCAGTGTTCTCCTATATCATGCATTTTGTCATAACTTTACCAAAGGCACGATTATAAACATAACAGTTATTTCAGTATTAGTAGAAATATGAAGGATGTGTCTGAGATGTACCAGAGAATTATACATTACATTAAAATTTAGAATAAAACGTGTACTCTTCTGAGTTTTCTGATCATATTTCTCCCATTGCAAACCATTCCAAGGTTTTTATATTGAATCAAAAATATTTGTTCAGTAGTAATTTGATTTTTCGTCAGAGCTAGTTGTGTCACTTCCATGGGTCACCGATAAAGTCATCTTAGAATCATTATTGGCCAAAAGAAGAATTAAAAAAAAACTTCACGTTTTTGCAGTTTTATTTTGGATTTGGCTGCTTTCTTTCATACAAATATTCTTCAGTATCTCATCACTCAAAAAACTTTTTTCTCTAGAAGTGATAAATGTTGAAAAGGGGTGGGTTATAATAAAAACAAAACTAGGTCAGAAACTCATCTAGTTTAACAATGTGCCTCTAAATTATACATATAATATCAATCAGCCAATAATGTATTTACTGTATTTATATATAAAGTATTTACTTATATATGTGTTTATTAGCAACAAAAATGAAGCAAGTTTTATAGAAAAATAAGCTATTGATGTTTCAAAAAATAAAACAACATACTTTTAATATCTTTCAAACTCTTCCACTGCTGTTGCGTATCTAATTCAGATGTGCTAAATGTAATCTTGTACAACCGCTAATTTATACTATAGCACATCTCTCCAGTTGACAATTCTTATTTTAAACTGTAATAATTTGTTCGTTCATGAGTGGTTATAGCAGGGTTAGAGAAAGATGTGTTTATAGTTAGTGTTACTAGTCTCCTTAAGCTGCCATAACAAAATGCCACAGACTGGGTGGCTTCAATAACATTTATATTCTCACATTTCTGCATATTAGAAGTCCAAGTTCAAGGTGCCAGCAGGATTGGTTTCTGGGGAGGCCTGCCTTCCTGGTGTGTAGACAGCCTCCTCACTGTGTTGTCACATGGCCTCTCCTCTGTATTCACATTTCTAGTCCTACAAACACTAATCCTATTGGATTAGAGCCCCACTTTATGACCTTATTTAACCTTAAATACCACTTAAAGGCCCTACCTCCCAGTACAGTCACATTGGGGGTTAAGCCTTTGGCATATGAATTGTGAGAGGACACAATTCAGTACAACTTTTAGCATCAATAACATGGGTGATCTGCCAGGTTCTACTAATCATATTGTAATTTTAACACATTTTTCTTTAACCCAGCCCACTGAAATTGTGAGGTGTTTTGTAATCATATCTTTTAGGTTTAGGGACGAGGTATACAATTGGGATAGCTTTCAAAAATTTTTAAACTTGACTTATGTAGAGACACAGATTGTCTATCACAAACCAATTCCCACACACCCACAATCGCATATACACATACACTGTGTAGCTGAAATAAGAGCTTATGTCATAAATCCCACCCTCTTATAAGCAATGCACTGTCATACTTTCTGTTCTTTTCCGTCCTTATATTCTGTTTTCCCATTCATTTTTTTAAATGATGCTCATGATCCACTCAATTGTTTTGACCCACTAAGTTGACTTATGGGTTGCTACCGTCAATTTGAAAAACCAAGAGGTAAAAACTCTCATATGACCAGTATTCTCTCAGAAGTGGCATGTTGTTGACTGTGCATTTCTAATAACTTACTTAGCCAGTAATTACATAATTATATTTTTAACAAAGAGTTTGGCTATGCAGTTATTGACTACTCCCAAGTACTCAGCAGCTAGAGGAAAATTCACTAGAAAGTGTAACCTTTCATTTAGAGGGTAACCTAGTTTCTTCCAAATCTTGAAACAACTCAAATAAGAGATCCATTGTTGGTGCATAGATAGAACATTGTTGGCGTTGGCTCCCTAGCAAGCCAGAGTCTCATAAGGATCAGGTGTAAATGGACAGATATACAAAAAATCTTGATATACTCATTGTCATCAACCATCTGTATCCTTTTTACATTAATTGGATTCACTGTTTTAGTCAAGGTCCTTTCAGAAAATAGAAACCATTCTAAGTATTTTATACGAGGATAATTTAATACAAGGTGTTAGTTGTATGGGTGATAAAAGCTCAAGAAGCCAAACAAGGGGGTGGTGACTCATCCCGGAGACAGGAAGCTGCTGTGTTACTAGAACCCAGGAGCTGGGATCACCTGGCAAAAGCTGGAACCATGGAGAGAAGGATTGTCTGAGTGAGTTAAAGCCACAGAGATTCATCTGCTGCTAGGGAGACACTATCAAAAGCAGAGAAGAGAGAAGAGAAATACTCCAGTTTCTCTCTTCCTCCTACCATCGAGTCTTCTGCAAATGCCACCCATCGGTTAAAATTGCTGGAAGCCAGAGAACAGGTGAAACAGAAATATAATTCCTTACCATACAGATCAGAGCCAAGAGAGACAGGGGCTGGATCTGAGGCAAAAGAAACAAATGATTGGCACAGATACTGAGACTCATTTGTTGATTCTTATTGGATTAATTTCATTTTATTCATGATACATAACGATTCACTGTTGTAAATCACATTCATGCCTATAGATTCATAGATTGAGTTTTAGGATTTTGGAAAACCTACCTTTCTCTCATTCTCATTGCATAGATGTGCCATGATTTATTTAACTGTTTTCTTCTTGTTGAACATTTGATATTTTACCATTGTAAATTACTCTGCAGTGACTATGTTCATGCGTATGCCCTTTCTTCCATATTGTTTAAACTATTATTTTAAAAGTTATATACCCAGAAGATGTGTTACTGTGCCGAAAGCATGAACAGATTTATGGCTCTTGTTATTTATTACTGGTTTTCTTTTCTTTTTAATTTTTTTTAATGTTTTTATTTATTTTTGAGACAGAGAGAGACAGAGCATGAGCAGGGGAGGGGCAGAGAGAGAGGGAGACACAGAATCCGAAGCAGGCTCCAGGCTCTGAGCTGTCAGCACAGAGCCTGATGTGGGGCTTGAACTCACTGACTGTGAGATCATGACCTGAGCTGAAGTCGGATGCTTGACTGACTGAGCCACACAGGTACCCCACCAGTTTGCTTTTCTAGAGCATTCTTCCAATGTATCAGCATCAACGTATGACAGAACCAATTTTAGTGACTTGTCTACATTGGAATAGTGTCATTAAAAACTCTTGTTGCCCAATTTAGTTGGTGATTAGTATCACTGGTTTTCAGTTGTTGACTCTGATTATTAGGATGTTGAATATACTTTTCACATGTTTATTAACTAGAGGCATTTTGTATTTTGTGAATAGCTTATTCACATTCTTGCATGTTCTTCTAACAAGTTTGCTTACAAGGCTAGGAGTGAAGAAGCCAGAAAACAGTTTAACATGAAAAACAAAACAAAACAAAAACTACAAGCCTTGTGTTCATCCTTAGGTCATGTAGCCAAGGGGGTGGACTAGAATAAAACATTCTGAAAAGTCCTTTAAAGACTCCTAAATCATCCAGCCTGATTGGTTCCCACTGCAGTTCACAATTAGAGCATCCTTTGTCTCTCCCTTCTTTATCCTTAACTGGGGATTAGGAAGTGGTCCCTTTTTCAAAAACCAAGCAGTTAATTGCTTGAAGTTCAGTCTTCTATTTTACAAACACTTGAACACATTACTAAGCTCAGAGAAAATGATCAAACTTTTCCTTTTCTTTTTCATGAGAGCATTTTATAGTTCTTTACTTTTTTGGTTAGCATAAACAAAACATAAATATGTTTTCACTTAAAACATTTATTCAAAAATGAAACAATGTGTTTTGACATGAAATAGCATAATAGTTTTTGTATACTTAAATCTGTATGTATATATTTTTATACATAGTATGCTTTTGAAAATTAGTTCTTAGTATTCTGTAAGTGAAAATTTTCTTTTAGATTTAGGAAGGATCTTAGAGATTTTCAACCCTACTTTTATTCTTTATATATTTGCTAACATGGGGAAATATCTTAAGAGTTTTAAAATAAAAACATAACATCTTTCTTATACTCAGGGCTTACAACAATAAAGGTCTTAATTGATCTCTTTGCACATGTTTTAATTTCTTTGAAAACATTAGACTGCATACTTTAAATTCACAATAATTATTTAATTAGAACTCACAAGATATATAATATGACTGGCTAAGGATGTGCTGATTTTTACCCAAATGTAACATGGTTAAGATTGATTTCCTATTAACTGTCATAAAGTATTCCTTATAACTTATCTTTATGTTGAGAAAATTATTAAGGATTTGTATTATGCTCGTATAATCTATTCTATAAAACAAGTACAGAGCAAAAAACACAAAGTATAAATATATACATATTTTCTAAAATGTTTTAGTTTAAATGAGGAATAAAATTA
The DNA here is from genome assembly GCF_023721935.1 of Panthera uncia. Lineage (NCBI taxonomy): Eukaryota > Metazoa > Chordata > Mammalia > Carnivora > Felidae > Panthera > Panthera uncia. The sequence continues at coordinate 86,520,721 of NC_064811.1, forward strand.
TTTTACATTTACTAAATACATTTGAGAGCATTTATACCAACTAATCAAAAATCATTTGTTTAAATATTATGAAACACAATTCATTATAAATCTTTCCTATTTAATTAAAAAAAGAAGCAATTATTTTTTAAAATACACTATGCTTAGCCAATGGTCACTCCGTGCCCTGAGGACAGAGAGCCATCATAAGTCCAGGTCCACAGAGGGGCTGACTTTGTGAACTAATGGTCATTTAATGATGAAGGAAGTAGCCAGTAATGCATGAGTGAAATTAATGAACCCTCTGTGGCCACATTTTACAAATCCACAATTGAAAAAAAAGTGCAGTTTGTGACCCATTGCAGACTCATTTTCCAACCATCTCCTGTCTTTCCCAGATTTGTATTTTAAGTTGGTATTTTAAGATCCTTAAAGGTCTCATACAATTTTTTTGCCTCTATGCCTTCGCAGCTGCTGATTTTTCTTCCTCGAACCCCCAGAATTGTTATCAATTCTTCAAGCTAAATCTTTAATAGTCTGTCTTTGGCTGGTGAATTTTATAGCTGATTCCCTCCTTCTCTAATTGTTTGGTTGGTTTTTCAGATTTTCTTTCATTGATATGTATATGTAACTTTTACAATCAGAAAACAGATTTTATTTGTTTGTTTGTTTGTTTGTTTATACCCATCGTCTATATTTTTAAGAAGCATAACAGAGATTGCCAAAAGGAAAAAACTTGTGAAAAGCCCATTTTAAATTAACCTCAGAGTAGCAAACTGAGTTGAATATGAAGCTCAAGCAGGTCTTAAACGTTCAGTGCATGTGTATCTGTTCTTTCTCTGTGCTATTTCTTAATTTTTCTTGTACACAGCCTTCATGCTGAGTATATTCTATTTTAGCATTTCCCCACATAGTACCTTGCAGAGAATTTTGCTTGACAAAAATTAACCATCTGCCACTGCTAATTTTAAGGATTCTAATTTTATTTATCTTGTTTCAGTTTTTTCATCCCTAGGATAAAGAAATTTTGTTGGATGAATTTTATGGGGCCATCTATCTCTAATATGCTACAGCGTGATTTAGGTTATTGCTTTATAACTGCTTCCTAATCTCCATTCTCTACCTGCCTCCAGCCCATTCTAAAATTGTTACCAGATGAATCTTCATGATGTATAACTGATCAAATCTAACCTCTTCTGGAGTGGCAAATACTAAAATGGGATTATTGTGGATTATCATTTATTAAAAGGCTACTAAATAGCTGTTAAACAAAAATGTATTAATACATTTTTATTAATACATATCAATAATTTTGTATTACTAATAAAATGTATTAATACATTTTTGTTTAACAACTATTTAGCAGGCTTTTAAATTTATTAATTTAAATGTATTAATACATTTTTATGTCTGATACATTCTTAGAACTAGGGATACTGAATTGATTCCAAATTTATGCATCTCACACTAATGGGGAAGTTCAAATCTTACAATTTTATATTTAACCTTAGCTGATAAATATACTTATCTTCTTTTTTTTTTAATTTTTCTAATGTTTATTTTTGGGAGAGAGAGAGCACGAGCAGGGGAGAGACAGAGAGAGAGGGAGACACAGAATCTGAAGTAGGCTCCAGGCTCTGAACTGTCAGCACAGAGCCTGACACAGGGCTCAAACCCACAAACCACGAAATCATGATCTGAACTGAAGTCGGATGCTTAACTAACTGAGCCCTCCAGGCAGCCCATGTACACTTTTCTCCTAATGTTAATTTTCCTTATGCAGAATATGGTACTTGTACTCCAATGTTTATAGCAGCACTCTCAACAATAGCCAAATTATGGAAGGAGCCTAAATGTCCATCAACTGATGAATGGATAAAGAAATTGTGGTTTATATACACAATGGAGTACTACATGGCAATGAGAAAGAATGAAATATGGCCCTTTATAGCAACATGGATGGAACTGGAGAGTGTTATGCTAAGTGAAATAAGCCATACAGAGAAAGACAGATACCATATGTTTTCACTCTTATATGGATCCTAAAACTTAACAGAAGACCATGGGGTAGGGGAAGGAAAAAAAAAAAAAAAAAAAAAAGGTTAGAGAGGGAGGGAGCCAAAACGTAAGAGAATCTTAAGAACCGAGAACAAATCGAGGGTTGATGGGGCATCGGAGGGAGGGGAGGGTGGGTGATGGGTATTGAGGAGGGCACCTTTTGGGATGAGCACTGGGTGTTGTATGGAAACCAATTTGACAATAAATTTCGTATTAGAAAAAAAAAAAGAATACGGATCTTCCAAGCAGAACTAGTTTCTTTTTCTCGTGTTCATTGCCAACACTTCTCTATCACCTCCAGTTTGTAGCGGCTTTCCCTCCTCTCTCACATATCTATTTATCTTTCAATATTCAGATGTTACCAAAAAACTTTTACTCAACTCTCTCCTTCTCTTTGTATGGCAAATTACTTTTTCATCTTGTACTGTATTTAGGTGTGTGTGTTCTACTCCATTAGACTGTCACCCTCAAAGGCAAGAAGTAGTTTAAAAGCATAGGCTTTAGAGTCAGACCACACACATTTACCAGTTAGCCTACTTAGATAAGCTACTTGTCTTCTCTGAGGCTTAGTTTCCTTAGCTGTGAAAAGAGGATGTTAATAATGACTTTTTTACAGGGCGACAGTAAGGCTTAAATGAGATAATATTTGTGAAGTACTTAGTACCTTGCTTGGCACATTGATCAGTGTCCGGTAAATTCAATGCATCCTTAATAACACCATTGTTTTATTATATAATTGAAACTATATTAATAATCCCTCTTTCTAACCTGTGACCTTTTGCAAATAACTTATTACTCATGTAGTGTTTAATACATATTTTAGAAAAACTTTGATAAATGTTGTTGAATAAAGGGTTATAGGAACTCAGAAGAGGGAGTAATTAATTCTGATCATGGGATTGAGGAAGACTTGGTTGTCATTGGCGTTTGAATTTTCACAGCTGAGGTATGATTTTGACAGGTAGAAATGAGAAAAAAGGGGCATTTGAAGCCAAGAGAATAGCAGCAATTTCAGAGAAAAGTGCTCTCTTGGCTAAACACTAATAATAGAACCTACTTCGTAGGGTTTTTTTTTTGGAGAATAACCGGCATAGTAAGAATGCTGTAATATTAACTGTTGTAGCAATTCATACATAGATTATATGTTAAGTAATGAGAAAAACTCTTGTGTGTGTGTGCCTGTGTATGTGTTATGTGACACATATTCTTCCACATTAGCTTGAAGGACCTTTGTATGGCAACATTTCCTTAATATTGCTGTTCGCAATACCTGTTAGAAAATAACAAGATAGCATTTATTTTTAAAAATATTGTTTATTTCAGCTACATTTTATCCTTTCTGTTTGCATTGGTGAGACAGTACTTTGCAAATGGTTTTCAAGTTATCAGCTGTTAGGGATTATCATGCCATTGTTTCTCATTGGTTTACCTAAAGTTGAGAGAAAACGATTTAAGTGACAGCCTATAACATCTGCAACTGCTTGATATGTGAAAACAATCAAGGGATGTATGTTATGTGAAGTCCGAGGTTACTTTTTTTAAATTAAATACAAGTCTTGAATTTATAGTATTTTCTATAGCAATGTAACTAAGACTTTTTTGGTCATATTCTCTTTAAACTTTTTATTTTGGTATACTTTTTCAGACTTAGAAAAGTTGCAAGAATAATACTAAGAATTCTCATATACCCTTTACCCAATGTTAACATTTTGCTATATTTACTTTATTTCTTCCTGCCCTCTCTTCCTCATTTCTCTTTCATTTTCTCTTGACTGTTTTGTTTTTTGTTTTTTGTTTTTGTTTTGTTTTTTTTTGTTTTGTTTTGTTTTTACCGTTTATGTATTTTTGAAAGAGAGATTAGCAGAGAATGAGCAGGGAAGGGGCAGGGAGAGGAGGAGACAAAGAATCTGAAGCAGGCTCCAGGCTCTGAGCTGTCAGCACAGAACCCAACCTAGGGCTTGAATTCACCAACTACAAGATCATAACCTGAGCTGAAGTCAGAAGCTCAACCAACTAAGCCACCCAGGTGCCCCTCTCTTGACTGTTTGAGATTTTTGCAGACATGATACCCATTATTTATTCTTGAATATGTAAGCATGTGTTTCCTAAAACCAAAACCAAAAACAAAAACAAAACAAAAACAAAAAAACAAGGATATTTCCTTAAATAACAGAAAACTAATTATCAAAATTATAAAGTTAACATTGATACAATACTACAGGCCTTATTCAGATTTTGCCTTTTGTCCCAATAATATCCTTGATAGCAACAGAAAAATCCCATATTGTGGATTGCATTTAGTTGTCATATCTGTCACTTCTCAGTCTTTGTCTTTCTTGAGCTTGACATTTTATTTTTTTTATTTTTTATTTTTAAATGTTTTTTTTTTTTTAACGTTTATTTATTTTTGAGACAGAGAGAGACAGAGCATGAACGGGGGAGGGTCAGAGAGAGAGGGAGACACAGAATCTGAAACAGGCTCCAGGCTCTGAGCTGTCAGCACAGAGCCTGATGCGGGGCTCGAACTCACGGACCGCGAGATGATGACCTGAGCCGAAGTCGGACGCTCAACCGACTGAGCCACCCAGGCGCCCCGAGCTTGACATTTTAAAGGACATAGGGCAGTTACTTTGAAGGATGTCCCTCAATTTGGATATGTAAATTAGTTACAATTAATGTTTAGATTCAGGCAATATACTTTGAGCAAGAATATTGCAGAAGTGATATTATTCTCTTCTCAGTGAATTATGTCAAGAGGACAATGAAAATCTTAATAGATGAGTATTAGTTTGAAAAAGAAACACTATCATAATTATTTAGAATATTTGCTAATTTATATTTCTCAGTTCTTTTATTTTTATTTTTTGTTTTTCATTTTTCAGCCTATTAGGTAAAATATTCAGTAAGGAATAGCACTTTCTCTGCAGTGTTTTCTGTCAAATCATTGCAGTTTGCCAAGTATATTTATTGTTAAATGAAGATAAGTACAGGAAGAAACTCTTTAGTAAGAAATTTAGTATTTACGCCAGTAAATGCTGACATGAATTTGATATGAAATAGAGCATTATGACACTTTTTTGTTTGTTTCTTTTTGATGGATATAAACTAAGCATTTGAACTAAGTAATTGGTTTGAGAGATTTACTTTTGTCAAAATTTGCCACCAAAGTCTGGGACCACTGAAAGAGAAAATAATTGAGACATTTTCGATTAACATTAACTTGGTATGGGTTAGCTTTTCAGACAGCAAAGGAAAGTTTTTTTCTGTTAGGTCAGAATTAATTTTAAATCAGCAGTGCTCTTTATGTAGATAGATACATAATACTCAGACTTTAAACCTGATCTTTCTTTTTTACTGATTTTCCCCTCTGCAGAGAAAAAAGTACTGCCTGAGTACAAAACCTGCGGCACAGATGTTGTATCTAATTACATGTTTCATATTGTTCCTTGCCAACAAATACATGTTAATAATAATGAATAATCAACCTTGCTTAATAAGAGCAGTGCAAAATGTGTTTCTGCCATTTCCCATGATGGATAGACCCAAGGGTGCTTCAAAGATGGTGTCCTCACCACATTGGTGGCCCATGGCTTATTAACAACAACCTGCTCTAGATGATGAAGTGTGAAATTGATGAGCCCCACAGGGAGTTTGATCTGAGCTTTTCAGGCTGCCTTACAATATTCAATTGCTGTGTTCATTGGCTCACTGGTTTCCCCTAAGGCCTCTCTTCATGATGCTCTGGAAAATTTTTCCTGGCTAAGTTAACGTATGTGCTACTGTATTTGGCTAGCAACCAGATTGCTAGGATAAAGCTGCTAGGAAATTTTGCTAGGTTCTGTTCCCCAGCTGGTAACAGGAAGTCTGAGCCATATGAAAGCTGATTGGACAGAGACAAATGGATGACATATTTAAGAAGTCATTATGAGAGAGCCTAGCATTATGAGAGACCAAGGAAGATCAAAGGAGAAAATGTACAGTTATCACCTCCAATCCTTTTTTCAAAGCTTTTACAAATTAGTTTGTTAGTGATTCATACAGTTAACACCTCTGAACAGTTTTTTTTTTCCCAATAAGAAGAATTAACATAATTTTCATTGACGTATGAAATTGGTCAATTAGCCAAATTATACATAGAGTAATTTGGCAGGGAGTCTGAAAGTACAGTGTATATTGTGTTGCTAAAATTCATTTCAGAAATTTTTATGTTTAGAATTATTTTCCTTGTGGTTTATGTGAGAAGTCAAGATATTCTTATGTCCCTTTGTATTTAGTAGAAAAATTCCAGGGAGGCAGGCGAGAGGCCTGAATGTGAAGCCATCTCCTAACTATACAATCACATGCAGATCAGCTCAGAGAATTATAATATTTACCTCCCATCATTAAGAAAAATAATATGTAACTATCTTGCACAGTGCCTACTTTTACTTTTTCCTCTCACCCAGGACTTTGATCTTTCTGTCAAGATGCAGAGAATGGAAAGAAATGTTAACACTACCTGGTATTTTATTTTATCATGAGATTTTGTTTTTCCTTGAAGTTCTGAAATTTAACTTTTCTTCCTTTTGAAACAAAAATCGCTTTATGGATCTATTAACATTGTTGGGGAATATTCTGCAGCAGAAGAGAAGTTGAATAAGTGAGCAGGGAAAGGTGAAAAGATTTCTACTACTTAGGGAAGGAAGAACTAAAGCATGAACATATATTTGGTAAGGTTTTTAAAGATGAAATCTAAACTTTCAGATTTTTTTTTTTTTTTTTTTTTGGTCATTTACAATCCTCTTAGTTTCTGAAACTACGTTTTGCTTTGATGACGATAATACAGGTTTGGGAGAAGCAGCTAGAAGTCAAAATGAGCCTTTCCCCACAGCTGCCTGGGATTGCCATAGTGAAAGGTGTGTAGCATCTCAGTGGGGGGCGGTGGGGGCAGTTTTCACATTCTGAAGCCCAGAAATGCTTTCCAGCAGGAATTGTTTTTCCGTGGGATGCCTTGAAAGATGTTTTTCCTTCATTTAAATGCCTTGTCAGAATAAATATGCCACTTCTTGTACTGGCGTTGTACAAGGTCAGCAACCCCCATAACTCTAATTGCCCTTGGCAACACTAAGCAATGGTTATGGGTAGCTTGCACAAGCAGAGAGTAGTTGAGAGATAAAAGAAAGGAAGAGGAGAATATAAAGAACAGGGGAAGAGAAAGAGAAATAAAAAGGAGACAGACAAAAAAGTCATTCATGGCTTCAGAATACATAGGAATTATGATTGCTTCAGAATTCTTAATAATCACCTCTGATCTTTTGTTTTAATAAATATACAAAGAATTTATTTCAGATTTTTCATTTCAAGTTATATGAAAAGAATTACTGGGTTTTTGTGTGTATATTGTGTATTTAAAAAGGACTCTACCAGTTTGGCTTACCCTCAAGTAATTTTTTTTAATGTCAAAGTCATCTCGTTGTTAATAACAACTGTGCCAGAACATAAGTTCACCTTATTTGTACAGAGCACTTTTCACATTCTTTCCTTCTGTTTGAGATGGACAATTTGTTCGAATTTTGACCTTTCCTACTCTTAGAGGCATAAGTTGGGACTGATTTATTTGGATAAGATTGGATATTGCACCTGGTGTGGATAATACTAGATTACATCTTCAGGAAATTGAACTTTTCTTTTTACCCTTTAGAACAAACAGCTTTCTGAAATGAATATGTTAGGGACAGTGTTAGCTTTTTTTATTTTTATTTTTTTTTAACTTTACTCTGTTGCATAGAATCTTTTAGTTTTACAAAAAAATAGTTTCCTATTGCTTTAGCAATATGATATATACACTTTCTGAGACTAAATTTCCTGGTATGTTCTTGATAAAATCAATGTATTTTTGTTTTTGTTTTATATTGTTTTGACGTGTATGTTTTAAAACCTTTGTTATTTTAATGTAAGTCAAACTTACAGAAAATTGCAAAAATAGTGCAAAAAAATCCTAATTCATCAAGGTTTACATATATATATATGTGTGTATATATATATATATATATATATATATATATATACATATATATGTGTATGTGCATATATATGTATATAAACATATACACAGTTTTTCTTGAACCAGTTAAAAGTAAATTATAAATGTTTTGCCCCTTTAGCTATTATGTTCTTTTACATCAGGAAAAAAAATTCCTAAAAATTAGGAATTTTTATATCAATACTATACTATTATCTCCATAACCTATATTAAAATTTCATCAGTTGTTCCAATATTGTTTTTTATACTTATTTTTTTTTATCTGGTTCAGGAATGCAGTCCAGGATCATACTGTATTTAGTTTTCATGTTTTTTTAGTTTCTTTTAATCTGCAATGATTACTAGGCTTTTCTTTGTCATTTATGACCTTGATATTTTTTTTTTTTTGAAGAGACATTTTTGAAGAGTACAAGCAAGTTATTTTGAAGAATACTTCCATCACTAAGTTTGTTTGACATTTTTTTTGTAATTAGACTCAGATTAGAGATTTGGGGCAAGAATGCCACAGAAGTGGTATGCCACAGAAAAGGTACATGATGTCAGTTTATGCCGTTATTGGTAATGGTGATGTTGATTGCCTGGTTAAGACGGCACATACCAGATTTCTCTGCTCTAAAGTTCCTATTTTTCCCTTTGTAATTAATAATAATTTGAGGGCCAGTACTTTGAGACTATGTATCTTATTCCTCACTACATTTCATGTAACATTCATCAGTGATTCTTGCCTGAATCAATTGCTATTAATTATTATAATGTTTACAAGATGGTGATTTTCTAGCATTCATCATTCCTTCTGTATTTATTAATTAGCAAATTGAGGAATTTACTTATTTATTTATTATTCTCTTTATATCAGTATAAATTCCTGGATTCCTGTTTTTCAATGGGTTACATTCTATTATTATCATTATTAATTTTGATACCCAAATTGTCTTAGATTTGGCCAGCAGGAGTCCCTTCTAATTGACTCCTACATCCTTTTGACATGTTCCCATCTTTCCTGGAGCACTTCATTAATTTCTGTCACCATAAATTGTTCCATGGGCATAAATACTCATAACCCTGGATTACATAAAGCCTTCTGAGATACAACACCAAAATCACAAGCAACAAAAGAAAAAGTAGGTAAATTGGACTTAATCAGAATTTAAAAACTTCTGTGCTACTAAGAACATCATCAAAAAAAAATAAAATAAAAATAAAAAGATAACCTACATAATGTGAGACATAATGGGAAAATATTATTGCAAACAATGTATTTGATAAGGGACTTATATCCAGAATATATAAAGAACTATTTTCTTCATAACAAAAAGATAAATAACCCAATTAAAAGTGGGCAAAGGAAAAACAAATAGGCAAAGAATCTGAGTAGACATTTCTTCAAAGAAGATACATGGATAATAAGCACATAAAAATATATACTCAACATCATTAGTCATTAGGGAAATGCGAGTCAAAATCACAATGAGACACCACTATCCACCTAATAGAATGGCCACAAACAAAAAGATATAACAGCAAATGTTGCAAAGTACAGTTGACCCTTGACAATATGGGTAATTGGGAGCACAGATCATCTGTGTGCCCTACCCCCCTGCCCACACAGTCAAAATCCATGTATAATTTTGATTCCCCCAAAACTTAACTACTAATAGCCTACTGTAGACTGGAAGCCTTACCAATAACATAAACCATCGAGTAACACATATTTCATATATGTATTATATAATCTATTCTTATAATAAAGTAAGCTAGAGAAAAAAATGTTATTAAGAAAATCAGAAGGAAGGGGGCATATTTAGCTGGCTCATTCAATAAAACATGAAACTCTTGATCTTGGGGTTGTAAGTTTGAGCCCCACGTTGGATATAGAGATTACTTAAAAACAAAATCCTTTTTAAAAAAATATTTTTTAATGTATATTTATTTTGAGAGAGAGAGAGAGAGAGCACATGGGGGAGGGGCCGAGAGGTAGAGAGAGGATCCCAAGCAGGCTATACGCTGTCAGGGCTGGAACTCATGAACTGTGAGATCATGCCCTGAGCCGAAATCAAGAGTCGGATACTTAACCAGCTGAGCCACCCAGGTGCCCCTAAAATAAAATCTTTAAAAAATTTTTTTCTTTAAGTAAAAAAAGGATCAAAAGGAAAAGAAAATACATTTATAGTACTGCTATATTCGTCAAGACAAAATCCATGTGTAAGTGTACCAGTGCAGTTCAAACTCGTGTTGTTTGAGTGTCAGCTATATATGGAGAAATTGGGATCCTCTTCATTTGCTGTTGGAAATTTAAAATGGTGCAACTACTCTGGTAAGCAGTTTGGCAGTTCCTGGAAAGGGTAAACATGATCATTGACCCAGCAATTCCACTCTAATGTATATCCCCAAGGGAAATGAAAATATATATCCATGTGAAAACTAATACAATGAATGTTCATGTGTGTGTGATATACAACATATGGATTAACAGTAATGTATTTATGTTACTTGTATATATGTATATACATATATGTATATATGTCTATATGTCTATACTGAGAACCGGAACTTGCTCAAAATATTTTTTTACTGGTAAGGGATTAAGTGTTCAAAAAGGTTTGGAGACCATGGCTTTAGAACAGTGGTTCTCATACTTTTGCATGCACCAGGTTTAACACAAGGATGTTTGTTACAACATAGATTTCTGGGCCCCAGCCTCAGAGTTTCTAGTTCAGTAAGTCTAGGATGAGGCCTGAAAATGTGCATCTAACCAATTTCTAGGTAACACCAGTGCTGCTGGTCCAGGGGCCATGATTTGAGAACTTAGTTTGTTGTCTTTTGTGATAGTGAAGCTTACCCAGGAGGCTTGCTAAAGTACTTGTTTTCGGGCCCCATCCCTAGACATTATGGCAGTAGGCCAGGGCTGGGCTTCAGATTTTGCACTAACAGCAACCACAGGTGATTCTCACTGAGTGGGCCTCAGGGTCATCACTTTGTGAGAAACACTGCTCTGGGGCTTACAAAGTACGGTGATGGGATGCCAGTGTCAGGCAGGGAGGAACAACATTGGCTCTTGTGTGACATTTTTCCCTTTTAAAGGACATTTAAAGAACAGACATGAGTAAGTGCAAAGCACTGGCAAAATAAAAGGAGGAAAATTATTCATCCTTGGTCTCACTAGCCTTGTAAACCTTCTGAATTTCTTGACAGTGTTTTCATTTGTTTCTTTGTTTTTTGTTTTTTAATGCAGAGTTGTGTTGCTATTACTGATTTCTTGGTTTCTTTACTCTTAGTAATGAAATTGTGTATGCAACTTGTTTTCTTTTCCCCCTGAATTATTTATTGGTCATAAATTAATTCCCTGTAGTTTTATGAATACTTTATAAACATAACCTATTGGATTACAGTTGTACCACCATTTATTTTATATTTTCAGATATTTAGGAGTTACAGTGTATACATTTTCATCAGATTCAGAGAATATTATAATTGGATGTTGCCAGAGTTGATTTCAACTTTCCCATTTTAGAGATGATTAAACTGACTTTCCCAAAGTCACAAAGTTAATAAGTGGTAGAGAAAAGGCTAAAACCCCTTTTCCCCTTTATTCTACTAATTATTTCACCGTGTTGTATATTTTCTTTAGTACTTTAAAGTTGACTAGAAAGAGCGTTAGATTTAAATCTATCACTTTGCTAGTCATTTGCTATCTATCATCTGATCTTTTTTCCTTTTCCTTTTTTTCCTACTTGTTTTTAGATATTCTGAGTATTTTTTATGATTACATCTTATCTCTACTAGACTTGATTGGCTTGATGGTTATATCCTACCTTTTAAAAAATGTTCATAGTTTCCCTAAGGTTTAAAATATACACCTTTAGTTTATCACAGTCCACCTGCAAATACTATTTTCAGAAAGTGCTTTAGAATAACATAAATTCAGGCACATAACACACACATAGTTTCAACAGAATACATCTTGTTGAGTTGGTATAGATATAAGACATTTTGTATGTTGTTGACATTTATAATATAAAATAAATATATTTCTTACGTAATTACTGATGTTTTTTAAATGCAAAGGCGACCAAGCCTGTTGTATTCCTTAACCCAAATATTTCAAATTTCTGAAGTGCACAAACATGAATTTTGGAATATTTAATTAGCCTTTATAGACATCCCGTTAATAATACATACTTTATAAGGAAAACGTTTTTCAAGTTTTTCTTCTTAATTGCAGTGTTGCTAATAAAGCAGACTTGGGCCATAGCCCAAGGACAAATGAACAAATATTGAATGTTATTTCAAAACTACCATGGATTTTTGAACTGTGAATTTTAGCATAAGAACATGAAATTGGAGTTTGTATGTCTATGTGTGATTTCTCTCTTTATGCATTTACTATCAACATAATATAGTCATTAAAATTTAGAGCTAGAAAGGAACTCAAAAAAATCATTTAAACTTTTTTTAACAGAGGAAAAAGAATGGACTGTACTGCTAATTATTTATTGCTGTACCCCAAAACTGAGTGGCTTAAAAGAGCTAACATTTATTATATCAGTTTCTGTGGTTCTAGAATACTGGCGAGGCTTAGTTGGGTCCTCTGGCTCAGAGCCTCTCATAGGCCTACAGCTGTGGTGTCAGTGAGGCTGTGGTCTCACCTTAAGCTCCATTTGGAAAGGTTTCTCCTCCAAGCCCATTTGCATGTCTGTTGGCAGGATTCATTTCTCAAGTGCTGATGGAATGAGGGTCTGGAGTCCTCATTGGTTCTTGGCTGGAAGCATTAGATTCTATAGGCATCTCCATAGGGCAGCTTATAGCATGGCAGCTGACTTCTCTCAGAGTGAGCCAGGAAGAAAGCAAGCTAAAGAAGGAAATCAGCCTCTATAGGACTTAAACTTTGAAATAACATACCAGGGTACCTGGGTGGCTCAGTCAGTTGAGCGTTAGACTTCGGCTCAGGTCATGATCTCACAATTAGTGGGTTCAAGCCCCACATTGGGCTCTGTGCTGACAGCTCAGAGCTTTCTTGGGATTCCCTCTCCTTCTCTCTCTCTCTCTGCCCCTCCCCTGCTCGTGTTCTGTCTCTCAAAAATTAAAAAATTAAAAGTTGAAAAAAAAGAAATAACATACCATTATCTTCACTGTATTCTGTTCGTTACAACTGAGTCACTAGTTTCAGCCCACAATCAATGGAAGGGGATTATACAAAGGTATGAATACCAGGATGGGGGATTATTGAGAGCCATCTTGGAAGTTGCCTAGGCCAGAGACCAGAGACCCGAGACCCAGATAAGTGAAGTACCCAAAGTCATACATACATTTTTCAGTGGCAAAGCAGAGCCAACTGTCTGATGTCTCAATTTTCAGTCCACTCTGCTTTCACATTTTAGTCATGAAAAAGGAGTTGGTGACATAATAACCCTTTCTCTTTGAGAGCAAAAATTGCTTTTAACTTCCTCCAACCCATGGGATTATGTATAATATTGCAATGGGGGAAAGATAAAGAGAGGGAAGCATAGCATAATATCATTAGTGATTTCGCTTTCCTACTCAGTAGAAATCTGTGCCAAGTATAGAAGCAAATTTTTAAGAGAGAACGTGGAGATCTCCCAGCTAAGCCTTCAAAACTCCAGGCCCAGCGTTCTTAGTTGGGTGTATCTATAATAAACTCACATTTTTACAGAAAATGATAGATATAACATTAGTGTGCTCCACAAGTCTTATATAAATTACATTATGGTACAAATAAAGTATGTTGATGCTAAGTAGAGGCACTAACATGGTTTTAATATGTGAAAGACTTCATTAATGCTGTACTTGGATGCAGTGGTGCTTTTGCCATCAAATACTAGGAAATAAACATTCTGGAGTCGTAGGGACTGGAGAACAAAAGAGGACACACCCAAGTGGTGGTTTGGAAAAAGGATGTACAAGGAAATAAGCAAGACAGATTATCACTGCTGCCTTCTTAATTTTACGTTCTTAGAGCACTTGTTCAAAAAGAAGTTATAAGAATCAATATCCAGCCATTCTTATTGTTTTATCACTGTAATAAAGCATGGGTAGCTAATATATACCTAGCAAAGAATGATTTGTTATGTCTTTGCTCACATTACATTTTCTCATTTAGGAAAAAGTGGAGTGATCTTTCTCATGGCCTAAAAAACAGTCCATGACAAGTAGAAGACACCCATTTCTCTGATACAGGCTGTGAAGTCTGCTAAGAAAAAAAGAAAAGAAATGTTAAGATATAGAACTATTTGGTTGATGATAAGTAAAACATACGTCTTAAAAAATGCTTTGGAATGGCAAACTTTTAACTTTAGCGTGTTTCTTTGAGTTTTTTCCATAGGACCCTTAGACCCATGAAATGAACATAGCGTGATTTACTGTTGAGAGTATGATCTTATCTAGTAGTTTGTGCGGTGTCCAATAGATGTTCATATAGCTGCATTTCCTTTGAAAATTTAAAATATCCTTCAGTACCCCTGTGAGTTTGCTATAGCTCCCTGGGGAACCATAATCTAAATAATGTATTTGTTTAATCCTATCAATTGAAAGCCTGGATGTTCAGAGAAGAGGCTCAGTCTCTTCCTGTGAAGATGTGAGGCATAGGGAACAATCCAGCATCAGAATCGTTAGCAGATCAGGGTCAGAAGCATCCAACTGAAAGAATCAATCATAGTAAATTCTTAAGTTAGAATCAGGACATATTAAAAAATACTAAAGTAGAGTCAATATATGCAACAAAGATACTTCTGGACTTATTTGTTTTTTCATTCAGTGGCTGAGGAAGGCCCAGCACTTCATTTCCTTGTGGGTCTTTTCTTCCCTCTTTTTGTATATTTCACCCCAGATTATTCAGCCCCTGCTGGTTCTGCACAAGATCTTGCTTTGGGGTAAAGATTAGTATAGAAACAGATTAAAATTGTTTACAAAACATAAGAATTATATAGCTTTTATTTCTAAACACTCTATACCAAACACTGCTAAACACTGCTACACCAAATGCATTTCAAGACATTTGTTGCCTCTATTCAATTTTCAGGTTTTAATAAAATGTCAAATAAATATTCAGCTTTGTACTCAAAGTACTTTAAGCTATCTACAGTTTCATTTCTTTCCCTTCTAACAGTTTAATTGCTGAAATGTCTTTAAAGGTTATATTAATGTATATCTTAATAATTATACTAATTTATCTGTATTAACTTAAAGTTAATGTATATCTTAACTTTTCTAAGGATAAAATATGATCCATAAATATGTAGTATTTTAAAGATTCAATTGCACTGAGTCAAGACAAGTAAAATAATTTTAACTCTTTCCCAGAGTCAAGTTATAAATATAGTTTTCTAGGAAAAAAAGAACTTCCAAAATTATAATTTCCAGACAGATGCACACTGGTATGGTAGAAAGAATGTTGTAGAAGACAGAAAATCCATGTCCTAGTTCAGCTCTGCTACTCATTAGTGGCATAACCTTGGGCATGACTGTAAACTTGCATAATTTTTCTCATTTATGAAAATTGAGGACAGTTTTCCTGCCTTCACAGGATTATTTTAATACTCTTTTTTAAAGTTTTAGCTGTGTAGCTTACCACTTTTAGCTGTGTTGTATAAAGAACATAGAATTAGAAGCATTTGAGAAGTGACATTCTTTTCCACTTACTTTGTAATTCAAACTAACCACATTAATCTCGCTTAGCCTCAGTTTCGTATCTCTAAAATGGACTTGCTAATACTATTCTCATAGAACTATTGGGAGTAATAGTTGGGAATAACATCTTGTAAACTATACCAGAGTTGGCTTGCATGAGTGCAAGAGTTGACTTTAGTATCAAAACTGTAGTCTTAACTATAAGGTATTATTATCATGTTGAGCAGTACTCCCCTGCATTGGAAATGGGCCAGATGACCCATAAGATCCCTTGTAAAATGAGCCACATAAAATAGCACTATTTTTAGACTTATGAACTTTTACTCCTGGAAGGAAACTTAGAAATCATCTCCTTAAATGTCCTCTACATTATTCTAGTTTGTATGATGCTCAGCACAGCAGTGGGTTTTATGTGCAAAGGGAAAACACTCATTCTGAAATTCAAAAAGCTTGGTTTTATGAATAAGAAAAGCCTACAGTTTTCATGGTATAAAGCTTTTTAATGTCGAGATCAACAGTGTAATAAGATCTGTAATCTTTTTTTTTTTTAATGTTTATTTCCTTTTTGAGAGAGAGAGAGACAGAGCACGAACAGGAGAAGGGCAGAGAGAGAGGGAGACACAGAATCCGAAGCAGGCTCCAAGGCTCTGAGCTGTCAGCATAGAGTGCAACGCAGGGCTTGAACTCATGAGCCGAGCCATTCATGACTTGAGCCTAAGTCAGATAGCCAACTGACTGAGCCACCCAGGTGCCCCCGATCTGTAATCTTAATGTATATAAACCTAAGTTAGAATTTGTTAAAATAGCCAAGCTGATGATAAATATTTTTTGCAACAGCATAAGAGCACTGCTAACTCATATGTATTAAATTCTTACCATATGCTAGGCTTTATAATTGTTATCTACCTCTTAACCCTCCTCTAATCAGCCACAACCCATTAATTGGAGTTGAAACACTCCTAATCTGTAGCAACTCATAACAATTAGCTGCTCATTAGTATATTTACTATGCGCTAACACCAGACTTACATAATTTTAGCAAGACCTTAGGGCTCCTTATATTCTCTAAACTTACTGACTAAGCTCTATCTCTGATCAAAACGTATTCAAGCATACAAATATATTTTGAGTGTTTTTTTTTTTTTTTTTTTTTTTTTACCTGAGTCCTTGGGCATTATTTTTCTAGCCACCTGGTAGCTTGGTAAAATAAGGCAACAAAAGATGGAGAGAGGTTGAAACATAGCAGCTTTCCTCCACACATCTTCTTATAATTGGGAATTCAGAGCCCTAATCCTCAATCCCACTGTCTTTTGAGAAAATTTCTGAATGGTACCTCCATTGTCATCCCCTGGAAAACAAAGAAAAAAGGTAAGAGAATCTAATCATGCTCTGAAATTTTGCCTTGATTTCTTCTCTAAGTGATAAATCAGTTGGATGCCAAGTGATTACTGTACTCCATGGAAGAATAACTCCTAAGTTACTGGGAGGGTAGACAACCAGAAAGCCTGAATGGCCAAATCAAGAGATGTCTTGTCAGTTGGTTCCTCTCAGCAGTAGTTCACTTTTATTTGAAATAAATGAAAAATATCCAGAAAGAAAATAAGTAGCAAAAGTTTAGCCACTTACGTGAGGGAATAAAAAAGGAGACAAGAAGGGGTAACAGTTAAAGAACAAAAGATATGAGACATATTGACGACAGCCAATAAAAAGAACCCATTTCAATCTTGACCCCAGTAAATCCATTGTAGAAGGATATTTTTGAGATAGCTGAGGAATTTCCACACAAACTGATTAGTTAGGCGATATTAAGAAATTATTACTAATTTTGTTGGGTGTGATATCCTGATTATGGTAGAAAAAAGAAAGGCTTTATGTGTTAGTGGTCCATACTGAAATATTTAGAGGTGAACTAATATAATTTTTTGAGGTTTTCTTTAAGATTACCTCAGGGGAAATATTCAGGTATGGGGATAGATGGAACAAGATTTGCAAAATGATGCTATGTATTGAAGCTAGGTGATAAGTAATGTAGAATTTCATTATACTATTCTCTCTACTTTTGCATATTTTTCAAATTCCCATATTAAATTTTTAAAAAATTAAGAGAGAATGTCAGCCACTTTCTCCCAGCAAAATAACTGATCATGGTCATTAGTGATTATCAGCTGCAAAGTTAATTATGCCACTGGATAGTTTTAGAGTTAAAGAATCTTGTCTCAGATTTTCTACAGCATTCTGTTGTGGAAAATGTCTAGTTTTTTTCTTTAAGAGCCCCGTGTTCTTGGTAAAGAGTAGAATCAAAATCTTGACTATCAGCTCTGTGTGAAAATGTCTTCCCATCTATTAAGTAAGTTTTCAAAAGCTATATCTCTCCATAATCTTTTTATCTTCAAGTTTAATTTGGCTAAGACGGGAACAAAATAAAGAATAAGCAAAGTTATAGTTAACATGTGGAGAGGAAAGCAAGAACAGATGGGGATGTATGATGAAAGGGAATTAAATTGCACAAGGTATCACTGACCAGAACCAAATGTAACCATATTTTCAAGTAAGAAAATTCCCATAAAGGGGCAAATTTCATGTATAGTAAAACTATAGACATATGATAAAAAATATTGTGGAAAATATTACCCAAGACCTTCTTCAGTCAACTCAAAAAATAAGCTGAGCTGCTGCTTTCCATCTTTCCAAAGGAAATATTTCCTTTTCTAAAAAGAGGATATTTCAGGTTTTATTTTAAAATTATGAAAGTGACATAATAGTATAACAGAAAGCTTTTGAAAAGAGACATACTATACAAATCCAACAACCAGAATCATTTGTATATCACTCTTTCCAGTCTTTTGATTTGTATATGATGCAGACACAGACAGAATAATGGTCTGACTTTTTTTCACATAAAGTTATTTAATTAACATCTTTCATATTTAATTCTTAAATCCTTTGTAATCTCACAGACTCTCTGAAAAGTCTCTTTTGTTCATGAATACAGTAACAAGGACATATTCTCAGAAGTTCTAATTATGCTTTGGGTATTAAAGAATAATTATCCGTTTTTTTTGTTTGTTTGTTTGTTTTTAGTTCCCTTAAATATATTTTATTAGGGCTAACTCTGACACCCAATTCATATAAAATATATTTGCTTAGGGGCACCTGGGTGGTTCAGTCTGTTAAGCGTCCAACTTCGTTTCTGCTCAGGTCATGATCTCATGGTTTGTGAGTTCCAGCCCTACATTGGGCTCTGCGCTGACAGCAAGAAGCCTGCTTAGGATTCTCTCTCTCCTCTCTGCTCCTCCCCTGCTCATGCGCACATGTGCTCTCTCTCTCTCTTTCTCTTTCTCAAAATAAATAAATATATTGCTTAAAATGGGATATGTGCATTAGCAAGAGCAATACAGAGGGAAGATCAAAAAGAAGAAGGTGGAATCTGTGGAATTGGGCTCCATTTTGCACCAAGTGTTGTGCTTTGACATGTTCACTTCTCAGGCTGACTTATAGTTAGAAAGGTTTCGTTCCAGTACTCCTGCATGAGATAAACCCCTCCTAAATACATTGCATAGTTCAAATGGCTTGCTTACCTGGAGATATCACTGAAACCAATGGCGTGATTCACAACTCAGTGATCCACATTTGAGATTTGCCTTGGTCAGCTCTGGGTAAGAAGAAGGTAAATTCCCCACAATAGCAACTGCCTTCTTTTTCATATTGAAGACCACTACCCATCTCATCTTTGGAACATTACTTGTTCACAGTTGTAAAAAGAACCCCGTGGAGCCATGAAAAGTATTCAAGTAGTGATTACTGCCAAAGAAGGTACAAAAGAGGAAGTAGGAATTGTGGCGAGAAAAATTAAAGACAAAATTGTTTGTCTTTTGATTCTAAGTTATCCCTGACTCATGAGAACTACATCCCCCTTCCCCACCCCAGTTATGGTTTGAAAGACATAGATTGTTTTCTCTTGATTAAAATTTATGAAATATTCTTTCTTAGCTTAACTTACTAAAACCCTCGGAAAGGACTGTGCACTGCATATTTGTCCACACCTCAAAGTTACACATCAGCCCCACTCTGAAAGAGCCTGTCTCATTAAAACAAGTTTCATGAGGGGCACCTAGGTGACTCTGTTGGTTGAGCCTCCGACTTTGGCTCAGGTCATGATCTCCCAGTTTGTGAGTTCGAGCCCTGCATCAGGCTTGCTGCTGTCAATGCAAAGCCCACTTCAGATCCTCTGTCCCCCTCTCTCTCTGCCCCTACCTTGCTTGCTCTCTCTCTCTCTCTCTTTCAAAAATAAATATTTAAAAAAGGGAATCTTAAAAAAAATAAAACAAGCCTCATGAAAATTAGACTGCCCATAAATGTACCAAAATATAGCTTTCTTATATCTAAGAATACGGTATAAAAGTTTTTCTTTCCCTTCTCTTTAACAGACCTTTCACCTGAAAATAAGAATTTGTACCAAAATTGTTCTCACCACAACCAAAAAAATTATACCTGACTTTTCAAAAACATAATGACTCATTGGAAAGGTGTTGTCCTTTTTCTCTAGTGGTGTCAGATTGTCCTGATTTTTCTATTGCCTCTTGGTAGTCCCTTGCTGGCTCCTTCCCTGTAGGATGCTGTCCTTAGCCTTCTTTGCTTCTCATCCTAATCTCTCTTTCTCTCTCTTTCTCCTCTCTCTCTCACTTCATAGTTTCAATTCATCAATCTCTGAAAAATATTTTTTCAACCAGATCTTCGAACCCTGGACCAAATATCCAGTTGCCACAGTGAATTTCTCACTGGTCTTCTACCAAAACCACTCTTCCATGGCCCCTGATTCTGTAAATCACTATTCCACCTGAGCATGCCAGAATCCTGGTGGTTAGGACACAAGCTTGGGAGTCTATCAAACCCAGGTCTCAACTACTTAGCTGTTTGATCCTGGACAAGTTGTGAGCCTGTGAAAAATGAGACTAATAATCCCAGCCACCTCATAAGACTGCTATGAGGTTGACATGAGATAATGCACATAGAACACACAACTCTTGGCATACGGTGAATACTAGAGAAATGGTAACCATTACCGTCAATTTCCCCTTTGCTCCTCATTTCATTCTGTTCCTATCCAATTAGTCACCAAATCTTATGGTTTTGTTGTCTTTAAATTATATGTCTCATATCCATTCACACCCCATATCCTCTGTCACTACCCTGTTAAAGGCCACCATTGTGTTTCATATGGATTATTGCAACAGGCTGCTACTAGGTTTCTCTGCCTGTAGTCTGTTCTCTACTTCACATCTAGAATGCTTCATTTTTTAATGTTTATTTATTTTTGAGAGAGAGACGGCAATCAAAGGAGGGGCAGAGAGAGTGGGGGACAGAGGATTATTCGAAGCAGATTCCATGCTGACAGCAGAGAACCTGATGCGGGGCTCCAACTCACAAACCGTGAGATCATGACCTAAGCTGAAGCCAGACGCTCAACTGACTGAGCCACCCAGGAACCCCTAGAATGCTTCTTAAAAACACGACTATGGATATATCTTTCTTCCACTTTTAAATTCTTCAATACCTTTCCATTGTATTGTAGATAAAGTTCCACTTCCTTCCTGGCTTCTGTGTATTGCTCCTGTCTAACTCTGTCACCATTTTCTGACTCTCTCAGTAGTAAGCTGTTTTTGGCTCCACTACCTAAACCATTCCTTCTCCCCCTTCACCATATCCTTAGGTTTGATTCTCCTAGAAGCTCCCATTGTTCTAGGGATTTTCGTTACCATAGTTGTAAGTACTGTGTATTTTCATTATATGTTTACTTGCCAGTGCCCCTCATCAAGACTGTAAGCACCATGATCAGGGACAGTGCCTGTCTTACTGGTTAAGAGCTTAATAAATATTGGAAGGAAAAAGTAAAGGAGGGAGGGGAGAAGAAAAACAACAGAATTCATTCTAACACATGTGCTGTTTTGGTGTTACTGAATTGAGTTGCAAATAAATTTTGCCTTGATTTTAAATTCAACGTCTATTTCACATTTACTCTTCCTAATACCATACCTATATTTTTGCACACGTAATAAAGGGGCTGCACTTTACAATGTGCATCTTCTATCTCAAATCCTAGCATACTACATCATCTTGTTTCTCATTCTCCCTGCCCCACCACCCCAGCCAAAATCTGCCTCTTTTCCACAAGCCAGTAAAATGGATTAATGGGTCTCTGGATATTTTTTATCTGTATAAATTATGTGAGTAGCATGAAGCCCACCCTGACAGAACTATGCTGTGCTCTTTTTGAAGTTGGATTAAGAGCTCACTAAGCAGGGTGTGCCTGCTAAATTATAATGTTGTAAAGCTTGAATCCTGGAAACACGTACCATCGATATTTTGGGGTTTAATAGGATTAGCTCTACTATGAAGGAGTTTGAGAACATACGTTATGTTCCTGTAAAACTGTGTTTCTGGGTCAATTTGGCATGAAAGGGATGAACTGCTTTCCCCCCAGTGTCCAAAAAAGATCTGTTTGTTTCTACTCTGGGGATTTGAAAAATATACAGAAAATTAGCATCTCGTACGGTATTTTAATACTTATTAATCTATATAATAATGTTTTCTTGTTCATGTTCTTGAAATAAAACATTAAAAATGCTTCTTAACTATGTGACATTCTGGAAAAGGCAAAGCTCCAGAGATAATAAAGAGATGGGTGGTTGTCAAGAGGTGGGGATGTAGGGAAGGATGAGTAGGTAGAACAGAGAGGATTTTTAGAGCAGTGAAACTAGTCTGTATGACCCTACAATGGTAGATACGTGTCATCATACATTTGCCAAAACCCATAGGTTGTACGACACCGAGAATGAGCCCTAATGTAAACTATGGACTTGGGATGATAATGACGTATCAATGTAGGTTCATTAGTTGTAACAAATGTGCCCTCTGGTGTGGGATGTTGATAGTTGGGGAGGTTGTGCGTGCCGAGGGGCAGAGGGTGTATGGGAACTCTGTAGTTTCTGCTCAATTTTTCTGTGAACCTAAAACTACTCTAAAAAAACAGTCTATAAAAAACACTCATTTTACTATCTTTAGTGTGTATTTTCCTAAATTTCCCAAATGTTTAACAACTCTGTGCTCTATAGATTGTATTCTATTATTAAATATATCCTCACCAGCAAAGTTTATTCATATATGGAGACGTTTTATTGGAATATTTCACACTTCCAGAATTTGAATTGGATTTTTTTTTTATTTCACCCTATTTACTTTTTTTAGATTAGTTTTTCTCCTTTTGTCTTATTATTTTCTTCCTTATATATTGTGGTCATTATTTACTTGATTTCTTGGGTCAAATGCCTAAGTGATCTATATTTGCATGGTTTTTCTTTCCCAATAGATGTATTTCAAATAAAAGCTCTGAACTTTTTTTTCTGAGACCTGCTTTGGCTGTATTTCATAAGTTTTGACACAGTGTTCTCACCATTACTCATTTCTGAATAGTATGTGGTTCCATTTTGGTTAATACGTTCATCCTAGAGTTATTTATGGAGTATTTTAAATTTCTAGATGCTTAGTGTTTGTTTCTTTCTTTTGGTGGTTTTATGGCAGGTTTTATTGCATTTGTGATCAGAATTTCTAATCCAGTGCATGACCACTTTTGTAAAATGTTCATTTAAAACTGTGTGTTCAATTTATGCTGAACACAAAGTTTATATATGTGTATGTATATGTGTTCATAAATAAAATATCTTAAGATTCTTTCAAAACACATGGAAATATTAGTTCTAGAAGCCTCCCTCTCAATAGCTGCTTGTTACTGAGCAGGAAGCCTGCCCACACAGACATTTAGATCAGGAGCCATCAGCTCCTCAGATCCAGCCGATTAACTGTATATACACACACACTTATGACCATTTACAGTAGTTCGTTGTTTAGCACTCAGTCCCCTTACTTACATTTTGTTGATTGAATTATAAAATGTATATTATATTGGCCAAATACACAATTTATAATGTTTGATCTTATTTATAGGCTCTCTATCTTTTTCTTTTATTCATCATGATTTCTTATTATGTTTGGTTTTCTCCTTTTCTGAATTTTGCTAGATCACATTTTGTTGCGCCCTCTCCCTCCCTTTATTCTTTTGGCTTGTGTGAAGGCCACAAATCAGTGGCCCTTAGGACATGTAACAACACACTTATATTGCTTGGCCTATACACCACTAAAACATTTTAAAACTCACTTGCCAACTTTTTAAAAATTACACATTTATGAATGGATAGTTTTTGGAACTGGCTAAGAGGAAGTTGGATTGCATATACATTTAGTTTGGATTTGAGGGCTTTATTTATGTGACTTATGGTCACTTTTTTTTTAATGTTTATTTATTTTGAGAGAGAGTGATAGAGAGTGAGCAGGGGAGGGGCAGAGAGAGGGAGACAGAATCCCAAGCGGGCTCTGCACCATCAGTGTGAAGCCCTATGTGGGGCTTGAACCCACGAACTGTGAGATCATGACCTGAGGCTGAATTGAATCCTGTCATTCACTCAGCCGATTAAGCCACCCAGTCACCCCTAGCTTATGGTCACTTTTGCATAGAGTTAAGTTCTTGCCAGCCATACCAGTGAGGATTGGCTTCCAAGAAGTTTCTACAGCCCGCTGTGCTGACTCCATTCCTTTCTAGGCAAGAAAGTTTCCAGCACTTCAAAAAGATCAGTTGGGGTGCCGAGGAAGGTAGAGGAGGGGTGGTAAGAGAAGGGAGATGCACGTGCTTGTGTATGTTTTGAAATGGAGCAAAAGAGGCCGAGTTTGTCAGTGTATATTCACAGGCATCAGGACACATTTGAGAGTTTGGTACTCCTGCTGAGTTTGTCAGAGAACCTAACTCTCTATTCTTTCCCACCACGACTTTATTTCTTGCTTTTTACTTTCTTCCCTCTCCTCTCCTTTGAGATATGTAAATAAATAATTGTAATAGCATGTGAGGATAGTTGTATTAACATACTGTAGAAAGGAATGAGATTTTTTTTTAACATTTATTCACTTTTGAGAGACAGAGAGAGACAGAGTGTGAGTGGGGGAGGGGCAGAGAGAGGGAGACACAGAATCCAAAGCAGGCTCCAGGCTCTGCATAGAGCCCGATGCGGGGATGGAACTCATGAACCGCAAGATCATGACCTGAGCCGAAGTCAGACGCTTAATTGACTGAGCCACTCAGGCTCCTCAGAAAGGAATGAGATTCTAAAGAAAGTTTGCTAAGGGTGCAGAACATGACATTAACATGTTGAAAAACAGGAACTCTCTCACCTTCCTGTCATTCCTCACTCAAAAACAGTGTCTCTCCTGTCCCACGCTAATCCCATGAAGTAGGCTCATGATGACTTTCATTTTCTGGGCATGTTACCATCAAACCTCTTCTCTCCCATGTCTCCCCTTTGGCTTCAAAGCTTAGCTCTTTGAAAGTGTGTCTCTACTTCCTCACGTTTTATTTACTGTTAACTCTCTTCAGTCTGCCTGCTGTCTGGATCGCTTCACTGGAGCTGAGTTGCCTGGAGACATCTCTCTAGGGTGACCTTCCCTCTGTCAAATTCATTGAACGTGTTTCAGTCTTTAAGTCGCCAAGCTTCCTCTGCACAGTGTATCGCTATTGTTCAGCCCTTCCTGGGAAGCAATCCGAGCTCTTGCTCTTACATCTGTTATTAG
The DNA here is from genome assembly GCF_023721935.1 of Panthera uncia. NCBI lineage: Eukaryota > Metazoa > Chordata > Mammalia > Carnivora > Felidae > Panthera > Panthera uncia. The sequence continues at coordinate 86,546,096 of NC_064811.1, forward strand.
CGTGCTCTCCTGGTTGTGACTTTCCCTTAGTCTTCTTTGGTGACTTCTTTTCCTCTCCCTCCTTTTTAAATATTGATATTCCCAAGGTTCTGTCTTCCGTTCTCTTCTCTTCTAAATCCAGCATTCTCCCCGGGTCACTTCATCTTACTTGCATGGCTTCGGTCGGTGCTTATGTGCTGATAACCCCCAAATTCCTGTCCTGAGCTCCTCACCTATATTTTCAAGAGTGTTTTGGTGTCTCTAGCTAGAGGTCCCATTGTACCAAAAATGGGATATGCCCAAAGCTAAACTTATCCTTTCTTTTTCCCATATGGCCCATTCCTTTCCCAGGTTCTCTCCTTCTCAAAACTGTTTCCCTTTTATCTTGAGAGAACAGTATTAATATCTCCTAAAATTCCCAAGTTAGAAATACAGGAGTCCTCTTCAGTTCTTCCCTCTTCCTCATTCTCATTTAACCCTCTGCTTTCTAAATATTTTTCAAATTCTTCATCTCTTTGCTCTCCCTTCTACCACTTTTCTGTCTAGCTATCACTTGCTCAGGTTTAATCACCCTCAGAAGTCATTCCAAGATGTCCCTCTTTTTCTCTCATCCCTTCAACCCCCCCCCCCGCCACACACACACTGAGGGGAGTTCTCAGATGTGCTTCCTAGCACTCAATGTGTAGCTGTGTTTTAGGACTTTTCACTGTGTTTTATAATGGTCTGTTTGCCTGCTTGTTCTGTGTGCTGCCTTCCCTACACTTTGAGATCCCTAAGGATAGTGATGTTGATCTCCGTGACCTCCAAGATGTAGCACAGTGCCTGGTCCATAGTAGAAATAAGATAAATACTTATGCAATACATTTAAATTAGAAGCAAGAGATATAAACTATTGAAATTGGTTTGCAGAAGGCTGTATGATCTATTTTGTTGACCTTATATACAAATTTACAAATACCATTTAGGAAGTTTTACCAGATGTCACTATGATTTCTTGGGGACTTTTCTGGGCTTTAAGAATTGTCAGCCTGAAATTTTTTCCAGGTATAGACATGAAGAAAAAGTGAGAAGTATCATTTTTATTTTTTAGAGTAAAATAATGATTTTTATAAATTCACATGGCACAAAATGCTAAAATATTTTGAATTTTTCTACACAGAGGCAAAGCATGGAAGAGAATATTAAAAAATGGTGTCAGTTGCTATTGATACATAATAGTTGCCCAGTAAAAAATGGCCAGTTCCATTATTCATGGTAGTTATATTCTAAAATCATTGGGAACATTGAAGTAGCAAATACTGAACCATTACTTCTCAGGAAATAAAGGATTATGTTTTCACAAGACTCTGGTCACATTTTCGTCAACCAAACCATATGTAACTTTATGTGTGTTTCTGTCTAAAGACACCTTATTTAATATGCTTTGTTCATTCAATAATACTGAACTCACAGCCAAGAGCACTACACCATGTACCTGAACAAAGCTTATGTGACACATTTTCTGTATAAGGCACATTACAATCTTCTTGCACTTAGGAACACTAGACAATACTTCAGCACTATGCTTGGGGATCATTTTAAACAGAAAATCACCAACAAAAACGTACCAACATATGGAGGCTTAGGTGGCTCAGTCAGTTAAGCATCCAGCTCTTAACCTTGGCCCAGGTCATGATCTCATGGTTGTGAAATCAAGCTCCACGTCAGGCTCAGAGCTGACAGTGCAGAGCCTGCTTAGGATTCTCTCTCTCTCTCTCTCTCTCTCTCTCTCTCTCTCTCTTTCTCTCTCAATAAATAAACAAACTTAAAATAGCACCAACATATGAAAAAATATGGCACTAAATAGACCATGAAAAGGATACTTGTTTACAGTATAAGACCTGAAATCAGAAGGCAGAGCATTGCCTTGTTCAACCTCAGCTGAGAACATGTGTTTCAGGCCACTCAAATTTTTTGCTGACCTGTGCATGTCCATAAATGACTACAAAAACACTTCAAATATTGATCCTGAGGTTACAAATAAATTTTAGTGAGTAAACAAATTCACAAATGCAGAATCTGAATAATGAGGATCAATTGTATTTCATTTTTTCATTCTCCTCTAGGTCTTGGAGATATCAAGATGAATGAGTACAGACCTTGTTAAGTGAATTCTGTTAGGATTTTGGGGCTAAGGGATAAAAAGTATTTTTTTTTAAACCTTAGAAATTTATTTAATGTAATAAAATGACTTAAAATGTCAATTTAAAACTCTGATCTAATTTTATAAAATTGAATTACAGAAGCAAATAGTTACCTATTATGGGTAGAAGGACTTCTGTATAAAGTTCATCCATATACTACTTTATTTACTTTTGTGCTATAGTGAGCCTGTAATATTCTCTGACTTTAACAAAGAGAAAAATGAGTAATTATGTCAAGAACAAAAATTAAAAGTAAATAAAATTAGAAGGAAGCTTCTGATGCCAAATTCAGAAAAGCTATTTACACCAAGACTACACAAAACCACCTGCCATTTTCTTGTAGTGATGTATGTTTCTTTTCTATCTTCTCTTTTTAAAATTTTTTCTTTCAAGGGCCATTGCATAGGTGCTTAGAAGGCCAAATTTATGGAGTCTGACAGACATGGTTTCTAGTCCCTCTTTTTTTAATATTTTTTTAAGATTTATTTATTTATTTATTTATTTATTTATTTATTTTGAGGGAGAGAGAGCGAGCGAGAATGAGCAGGGGAGGGGCAGAGCAAGGGAGAGACAGAGAATCCCAAGCAGGCTCTGCACTGTCAGTGCGGAGCCCTACGCAGGTCTCAAACTCAGGATGCAGGGCTTGAACAGTGAGATCATGACCTAAGCCAAAGCTAGGAGTTGGACGTTTAGCCAACTGGGCCACCCAGGCACTCCTCTAGTCCCTCTTTTTTGTACTTATTGGCTATGTGACTTTGGACAAGTTAATAAACTTTTCTGAGCATACTATTTCCTGAGCTGTAAAATGGGAATAAGGAAGGATGCCCCAGTTGTAAAAAAAGACAATCATGAGGGATTTGACTTATCCTCAGTGTAAAATGAAGGCAATGTCAAGGGATGAAATTAAAACTATATAGACTATAAAAACTATATATAAACCATAAAAACCATTTAGACTAGCTAGGGCCTGTCAAATAATGATATAGTTTGCTTTGTTTCATTTCCTCAGGGAGGGTGAATATTCTCTTTAGACACTCACCTCTTAGAGAAGATGAGTCTATTGCCTTCATAGGTAAACATAGCTATGTAAGCATTCTTGAGCCACAACTATCTTCTGTCAAGCCTTTTTATATATTGCTCCATTTTGTGGCATGTATTTCTGTAGAGAAATCTGAGACCAACCTGTCTTTTCTCTTTAAGTAGATAACTAGTTCCCCTGCCTTCATGCTTTAATGCTTAAAGGTATTTCATCTGATCATATTCTATGTAATTTCAGTTTTTTCTCAGGGAAATCAGTATCCTTTCACTAATTTTGCTGTGGCAGGTGAGTTGTTTTCAAATATAATTCATGTCTATTTTCTGTCTGGGGAAGTTTCCTTCCCTCAAGAAAATAGTTCATTGAATAAAATGTTCATTCCATCTAATTTGATCTTCTCTTCAGGAGCACTGGCTATCCATAACTTGACTTTTCATTGTTTCTTCACCACATTCCACATATTTCTCATCTCTTTAACTCTTTTTCTTTGCCCTTCTTTTTTTCCTTTGAGAAGTTTTTTTTTTAAGTCATAGTCCAGTTTTTCTGTAGTAGAAATCCTGCTTCTTAAATTTATAATAAGGTACTTGTGATTTTTGAAGCAATAATACCTCCAGATATATGACATGAAGGTCATATATCTGGAACCATGTAGAACACATCTGTGAACCAGGAGGTAAGCCAAAAAGTCCCTGGTCCCTTGAGGTAGTTCGTCACCATTCTCTAATGGCAAGTGGGTAGATATGAAGGAAAGACAACCTACATTTACTAAAGGCCAGTGGCTTAGCTGGGACTATGCTGTGGTGCTATTTATTTTTCACAAGAGTCCAATCAGATAGGATTGATACGTACATTTACAGATGAGAAAGCAAATACTCAGAAAGATTTGGTAACTTGACAAGGTTAGACAGCTAACAAATGAATGCCCGAGCCAGACTTGAAATACCAAAACCTTTGTTCCTTCTATAATACCATTTTATCTCATGGTAGTACACATTTCCCCTAGAAAAGCTCCTATTTGGTCTTTCAGTCATAATCTATTTTTCCTTTTTGTTGGCACTATACTCAGATTTCATTGGCTGGGCTCCAGGTCTACAAGGAGGAAATTGAAAATAGAGAATGTTAGAATAAACATTGTAGCAGCGAGAAGTTTCTTGGCAATAGCTGGAGAATGAGAAAGAACTATAAAAAGCAAACTAAACTTACTAATTCTAGTAAAAATGAGAATATACATCTCTATACCTCTGAGGACATTACTATAATGCTGTATGGTATATAATTGAAATTCATAAATGTGTCTTAGATTAATTAAGGAAAAATTAAATTATATTCAAGTTTTTAAAAGAAGGCTAGAAAATGTGCATCCATCTTAAGTAATTTCAAAATCATAGAAATGTTTTCAGTTGTTTATAATTGGAAAAAAAAAACACGAAAGGAAACATTCCAAATGACTATCAACAGGAGAATAGATAAATTATATTATGGCTCTACAATGGGATACTTAATGCTCTCGTTTCTCTTCAGATCGCATAAATCTTTCGCCTTTTACAATGAATACTTAGAATAGTGAAAATAAAGTCCAGATTCATGTATCTACGTGAATGAATCTTGCAAATAGTGAAAAATTCAGTTTGCAAAAAATAAAGTATAATATAATTCCACCTATCTGAAGTGTAGAAATATTCAAAGCTAAGTAATATAGTATCAGGGGTATATATTTATGTGGCAAAACTAAAAACCAATGTAATGGTAACCACAAATTCAGGATAGTGGTGCCTCAGGGCCAAGAAAGTGAGGTACAGTTGGGTAGGGACATATACACAGGACTTCAAAAGTGTAAGTAATGTCTTATTTCTTAAGCTGGGTGTTGGATACCCTAGTATTAATTTTATCATCAGTGTTATTGTTTGTAAGTTGTATATGTATAAAATACATTTGTATGTACAAATAATTTAACAACAAAAATTTGTTTCTTAAGAAGGTTATATTTTAGTTATCTAGAAATTTTTAGTTATGAGAAATATTTCCAAAGATATCAGATAGATGATTCATTATTGTTACTATTACAAAAGAAACACAAAAATATACAGTAGTATATCAAGGAGCTCATTTCAAAAACAACATTTCTTTATTTACCTAAAGAAAGTTCTTTACATTGGAATGTTGGGCACTAGTGTACATAAGGCAGTTCTTATAAGAGGAAAATTTTTAAATAAAAGTCAAATCCCCTAAATTTTATGTTTTCTGTCTTCTAAATGTTTTTGTGCTTTGGTTTGCTTCAGAGCACAATTCCAGTAACCAAACATTGCATTAAGTTTTAGAGAGAATGTCACCTACTTCAGAGATTTTTACATGTCATGATATTTAATATTAAGCCTGAGACCTTCATGGGACATTTTGTTTCTCTAATAATCATGACTGAGCTACTTGTTATATTACTCTTCTATTATAAAACAATTTATTTTACTCTATATTATAGCTAAACAATTATTTTTATTTGGATTACATAAGTTATCTTTGAATTTCACTTCAATTTCGTTAAGGGGAATATTACAAAATATTTGTTATGGGAGGGGTGTCAGAACTGTTAGAGCTGAGAAATAATCTGTATCCACTTGGATCATATGGACAGACTTATCTGCAGGGTTAAGATCAAGCCAGAAGCCTGCAAGAAAAAATTAAATTGTATGAAGATTTAGGAAGTTTTATTTACGTATTTTCCCATGGTACTTGTATTTTAATTGTACTATAATTCATAATTAATAATGTAATACAGATTGACATCCATGATTAAGAAGAAAAACCTATTAATTTTCACCTCTTATAAGTGAAAGATTCAGCTTCCCTCTGGTTAAAACTCTAGAAGCCACATATATATTTTGAAAAAAAAATTTCCTTGAGAAAAAATTTTACACAAAATTATTTTTAATTTCGTCTTTAATTTTGGGAGGGAATGGATATTGAATTTTGTTTTTTTTAATTTCTTTTTAATAGGTGGTTTGGGAACAGAGCATACTATGATGCCTTGTATCAAGAGGGTCCCTCTTTATATGCAAAATGCTTCACTTTTCCTGGAAACTAATCTCCTTAAAAGCTAATACCCAAATCAAACAATATACCCTTTTCAGTGCTGAATAAAAATAGGTCAGGAAGGGATTAAAAGACTGGCACAGCACTAAAGTGAAGCAATGAAAGTTTTACTCTTTAAGCTTCCCCTTGTTATGTGAGAATTCATAAATTACCAGTTAATTCAGACCTCTTCCTTCTGCCTCCTCTTCCTTGTCTCTCCGTATGTAAGCCCTTATTGTTCATATATGTATGAAACATTGTTTTCTCGGAAATTTTCCCATTGCATCTGTTAGAAATTTTTTTACTATCACTCTGCACTGAGTCCATCTTGCTTCATCTGTGTATTTAGTCAATGAAGAAACTTAGATTGATTTTGCATAGTATTCATTTCCTCAGTTTCTGCTCTGCTTCCTTCTTCACCTCTCCTTTGCCCTGAATCTTCTTATGGCTCTTAACAGGCTTCAGGTGACTGAAGTGTTTGAGTCAATAAACATATTTGGAAACCTACTAGATACAAGGAGGTATAGAGTCAGTGTAGAGTTGGGTGAGATGTAAGAATTGGAGGTCTCATTGAGAATCCCTCAAAGTAAGACTGTGATAAGTACGGTCCAAATGTAAACTCCATTTTTTCATGAAAATAGTTGTCTGACTCTTGGGGTGGCATTTAAACATTCTGAACCTCTTTTATTTTCATGGAATATAGAAGTTAAAATATGTGCCTTTGTATATAGTTTTATTTAAGTAGTTTTCAATATAGGAGTTAACAGATACAAAGTTCTTTTTTTTTTTTTTTTTTTTTTTTTAATTTTAATCCAAGTTAGTTAACATACAGTGTGGTATTGGTTTCAGGAGTAGAACCCAGTGATTTATGACTTACATACAACACCCAGTGCTCATGCCAACAAGTGCCCTCCCTAATGCACATCACCCATGTAGCCCTTCCCCCCACCCACTTCCCATCCAGCAGCCTTCAGTTTGTCCTCTGTATAAGAGCCTCTTATGGTTTCCCTCCCTCTCTGTTTTTATCTTCTGTTCCCTTCCGTAACCGATACAAAGTTCTTATCATGGTACCGCCATGTAGGAGGATTCCAATAACTGCTTTATATTCTTAGTACTATTGTTTTATTTAGCCAGTTAATCATGTTCATAATCTCTACATTATATGTTTTTCTTTATATCTCCACTTCCTTGCCTATAAAATGACTGGATTAGATGATAAATTCTAGAGTTTCTTCCATGTTTGTAATCATATGATCTTTGTTTAAGGACGTAAGTCCTTCATATTCATACTCCTTCTATAAGACTTCCCAAGTCAGCTTGATATAATAACTATTTCATATCATCTTCCCTCTTCAAACTTTCAATGCTTCTTCCCCTTTTCTCTTAATTCACAGATTAAAAATAAAAACCTCCAGAAGACTTTCTACATGCTTCCCCCAGCAACTGTACCAACACACTTGCCTCTGTAGCCATCCACTATAGGTCCTCCCGCTGTATTGTTGTTTAAGCCCACGCCTTGCACTAAGCACTGTGCACTGTACCTCCTCCCCTTACACCCTCAATAGTTTGTTTGTTTGTTCTCCTGGATCCTGCCCATCAGATAACAAAAATGCTGAATGAAATATCCCCCAGTTTTTTAAGTCCTCTCTTCCCCTACTTAGTCCTACAGCTACCACTCTTCTTACCTGCGATGGTTTCATTTGCTCTTCCTCCACTTCCTTGCCAATATTTTGTTAAAAAAAAACTGCTAACCTGTTTTTGTTTTTGTTTTTGTTTTTTTTTTTAATTGCACAGATAGACCCAGGACTGAATACCCATGTAGCCTTCGTATTTTTTATGAAGGCCATTTCTACTATTTTGTCTTACTTACATTATCTCTTTAATGCATTCATTTTTCCTGAATCATTTGAGTATTCCTTATAGACTTTGTGACACTTAACCCCAAAATGTTTTCTCATGTATCTCCTACAAGAGCATTCTCTTACATAACCACCATCCAATAATTATACACAGGAAATTTAGCATTAATACAATACAATCAGCAAATTTACTGACCATATTTAAATACTACCGATTGTTCAATAACGCTCTCATTCTCTAATATCCAGTTTCTAATCAAGGATTATACATTGCTTTTAGTTGTCACGTTATCTTTAGTGTTCTTTAACCTAGAACACTGGCCTTTAAAATTTTTCTTGTTTTGGGGCACATGGGTGGCTCAGTCAGTTAAGCATCCGACTTGAGCTCAGGTCATGATCTCACGGTTTGTGGGTCCAAGCCCCACTTCGGGCTCTGTGCTGACATCTCAGAGCTTGGAGCCTGCTTCAGATTCTGTGTCTCCCTCTCTCTCTGACCCTCCCCCACTCATGCTCTCTCTCTCTCTCTCTCAAAAATAAATGAACATTAAAAAAATGTTTAATTCTTCTTGTTTTGTATGACATTGACTTTTTCCATTTTGAAGAATCTAGGCCAGTTATATTGTGGCATATCCTCAATTTGGATTTATCTATTACCTCCTTCAGATGGAAGCTAAACCATTGGCAAGTGTACAATATAATGACTCCCAAACATTTTTGGCAGGTGTATCACAGAGTTGATGTTATATCTCTCTGAGTGCACCACAACAGCAAGCACATAACAGTTTGACACATTATTTATGATAAGTTTGATCACTTGGTAAAAATGGGTTCTCTTACATTTCTCCATTGTAAAGATCCTGGCTTCCCTTTGTAATAGTAAATAATCTCTGGGAAGCTACTTTGAGCTGTCTTGTTCCCCAGTAGTTTTTTGCCAATGGTTTTAGTGTCCATTGATGATTCTTACCCAAATCAGTTATCACTGTGGTCATTGTAAAATGGTGATTTTTGAATTTCCGTTATGCCTTATCCACTTCTTAGTTGTCCTTCTCTCTTGAACCCACAAAAATCAGTCTTCTGCCCCACCACTTCAGCAAAACTGCTATTGCCAAGGTCGCAAGGACTTCCATTGACCAAATATAAGGAAGAAGTCTCAATCCTTATTTTCCTTTCATATCAACTGCATTTGACAAAGTTAATCATTCCCTTCTCCTTGAAATACTTTCTTTAATTGGCCTCTGAGAAGCCACTAGAATGACTCCTTGTCAATCTTCTTTTCTGGTTCTTATTTAGCTTCCAAACCTTTAGACATGAATAAAAAAACCTCAGGATTTAGTCTTCATACCTCTACTACAACACAGCATGGCAGTATGATTATTCTAGTTGCTCAGGCCCAAAATTCTGGAGTCATACTTGACTCTTTCTTTTATCCTCTTCATCCAATTCATTAGCAAATTCTGTCATCCATATCTTTAAAATATATAACCTAACCTAACCACATTTCCCCATGTCCATTACTCTATCCTTAGTCTCAGCAACTATCATAACTGGCCTTGACTATTTTTGCAGTAGTAACCTAGTCAGACTCCCTGCTTCTACCCTTCCTTGCCTATAGAAATCCTTTCAAAAAGTCAAATAATGTCACAAAATCCATCTAATTCAAAATAAAATCCAAAATTTGTACATAGATTATAAAGCTTTATATATTTTGGCCCTTGGCTACTTGTTTCATCTTCTCCTCTGTCAGCCTCCTATTTGTTATCCCCCTTGTCTGGAAAACTCTTCCTTCAGATAATTCATATACTTCATCACTTCATTCAGATCTCAAATATCACCTTATCGGTGAGGCCCTTTCATATTTTTCCATCTAAACTAAGTCTGTCCTCCACTCTTTGTCCCCCTCCTCTGTTTACTTTTCCTCTTAACTCCTGATGTAGTATATGCTTTTTTGCTTTGTGTATATCATCTGTCTACCCACCATTGGAATGTGTGTTCCATGGAAACAGGGACTGCTATGTCCCCAACCCTCAGAGCAATGCTTAGCACACAGTAGGCACATAATAAATATTTGTTAGTTGGCTGTTAGAATTCCTTTTACTCTTCTATTATTGATAGAGAGAAAATGGGTTTTTCCCTCACCTTCAGTGAAAGTTTTAGTTTTACAACTGCTCTTTTTTCCTTTCAAAACATTGTTTGCAATGTTTTAAAGTCTACCTTAGCAAAGAAATTATGTTTGTGTGAATTGTATAAACTAATTGGTTATTTATAATTTTGCTCTTTGTAATTACTAATTGTGGTATATTTTCTCTCAGTGTTTGGATATGATTCCTTAAAAGGCAACTAAAGTTCTCATATGTTAGCCTATTACTGTTTGTTTTTATAATAAGTGAAAGTACAAAGTCTTTTACTAGATCACTCATTTATGGATTTTAAAGCCCATCAGTACAACAGTGTTTATTTTAATGTTCTGCATAATTCTCTAGGAGTCTACCTGTTTTCTATTAGTTCATGAAGGGAGAAAGGTCTGGCTTCTTTTATTAACTTGAAAGTAAAAACTAATCACGTGTTATAAGATTAGAGTAGACTAATGGAAATTGATGGAAAATTTTTGATGAACCACCATCTCCTCGTGTTTTATTGTTGTTGTTATTGTTGTTGTTATTGTTCTATATGTTTTTTTTTCTGTGTATCCTAATGTGGTATTTAAATAATGCAGAAATACCTAAGACTTCAAATGTGATTTTAGCAGTTCTTGGAAGTGATCAAGATATGCATCTTCTTTTAGAGAATAAGGATATTGCATGCCTGTTGTGTGTATATGCAGCTATATAGGTGTTACTCATAAATGTTCTCATGCTACCATGTCTGTACCTTGAACATCAGATGATAGATTTTAGGGCTATTCATTAAGGAGGACATTTTGATGTTTGTATTGAGTATCTAGAAATGTTAAATTTTAAGCCTCATTCTCAAGTTTGCATAAACATTTAGCTATTTCAGTGCGTATAATTAAACAATGCACCTATTTTAACTGTGATCAACACTATCAGAGTATTTCAAAAGTTTACATTAAATATGTTACATCACTTTCTTGTCTAAATTAATATTTGAGAAGAAATATTATGAAGGCTAATGTCTTCAAGCTTTTAAGCCTAGCTTGTATGACTCTCATGTTCAAGAAAAATGTTTTTGGTGCCTTTTGTTCCTTTTTATTGATGACTCAGTCACTTGTGCCTAGCTAGCATGTGACTGGGTTTTGTGGTTATGCTGTGCAATTTCTGGAGGTTCCTAGAGATACAGTTGTCCTGAGATAGGAGGTTTTATAGTCTGAAGAGTCTGATTTGTGTCTTTGTTGACTCACTGCATTCAGTAGAACTGAATTTGAAGGATGAGTAATCATTTCTAAGCAGAGGAGGGATAAAACAGTATTCTCTGAAGTGGGTTCCTAAAATAGTTCCTAAGGAGAATTAGATAGTAAAAACAGGGGCGCCTGGGTGGCTCAGTCAGTTGAGTGTCCGGCTTCCGCTCAGGTCATGATCTTACAGTTTGTGGGTTCGAGCCCACATCGGGCTCTGTGCTGACAGCTTAGATTCTGATTCTGTGTCTCCCTCTTTCTCTGCTCCTCCCACGCTCATGCTCCGTCTCTCTCTCTCCTTCAAAAATAAATAAAAACATTAAAAAAAGAATTTTAAAAAAAGATAGTAAAAACAGATGATTTGTTGTCAGATGGTTTGGGGAAAAACTGTTTTTTACACTGAGACTCCTTAGAGCCTTTATTATGCCAGCGGGCATTGTGATTCTCCAAAAAATTGCATAATGTATGAATTTCCTAAGAGTACCTGATGGTGGAAGCCACTTTTTCTCCCTCCCAATATCTCTTAATATCTTGACATACTAGTGTTCCACAACCAAAGTTTAATAAATGTTAATACTTCTATGTCTTCACAGCTTAGACTTTTAGGTGCAAAAGTAATGGTCAATAGCTGATCGGAAACTATAGTTTCACAATTGTGTATGCACAATTGTATATGCACAAAACCAACCAACCAAACAAACAAAAAGCCAAAATAATCACAGCCCTCTTGACATTTACTTGGTCAAGGAATACTTCCAAGATTCAGGTAACCATTAGAAACAATTTTCAGAAACTCAGAGCAGAAGAACCTGGAAGTAAATTTGAATTTGGGATAGGTGAACTTTTCTTTTTAGAAAGATGTAACTTCTCTCTTCTCTCTCTCTCTCTCTCTCTCACATCACTTGCCTTGAATGTTCTATAACCACCAAGATAAGTCCTGCATAATTTTTTTCTTTACTAAATCAAAGCCATTTATACACATGCTTCAAGTCCAGCACTCCTACTGTTTGACATTTTTCTGAAAATTTGACTTTAGCATGACTTTCATGCTGATTTTGAGATTAGAATTAAGTATATTACCAAAATACAAAAGAATGATGTTCAATAATGGTGAGAATTTCTCTGGTGTCAGAAATACAGATGAAGCGTATCTATACCACGTGGGGGAGACAGTATGTTCTACATACATAGTGATGTAGAAAACTTTCTATTTATTTCTCTAAAACAGACAATAAACTGTATTAATATTTAACAGACAAATTGGTAATCCTATATATTTGGGTCCTGTTCAAAACTATTTTACTATCAGTAATAGATAGAAAGGCCCTGGAGGGAGACTTAGCAAAATTCAAACCCTGGCTCCAGTATGCTATGTGACCAAAGCAAGTTACTTTATTATTTTAGTTCAAATTTATTCATCTGACATCATAGTAACAGCACCAACATCGTGACAAAGGATTGAAATAGTAAATAAAAACATGCTTAGCACACTGTAATCATTCGGTAGTGCTAAAAACAGCAAATAAGAATATCCATTCAGTACTACTTGGCAATGAGCAGGAATGAAATCATGCCATCTACAGCAACGTGGATGGAACTGGAAGGTATTATGCTGAGTGAAATAAGTCAGTCAGAGAAGGACAGATATCATATGAAACTTAACAGTAGACCATGGGGGAAGGGAGGGGGGAAAATAGTACAAACAGAGAAGGAGGGAGGCAAACCATAAGAGACTATTAAATACAGGGAACAAACTGAGGGTGGATGGAGGAGTGGGGGAGAGGGGAAAATGGGTGATGGGCATTGAGGAGGGCACTTGTTGGGATGAGCACTGGGTATTGTATGTAACCAAAGAATCATGGGAATCTACCCCCAAAACCAAGAGCACACTGTATACACTGTATGTTAGCCAATTTGACAATAAATTATATTGAAAAAAAAAGAGAACATCCATTCAGTGACTACACACACACACACACACACACACACACACACACACACACATACACACACACACGATGAGAATAAATATATATAATTGTAATTATCTTTCTCAAACATCCCTACCTCCTCTCCACCTGAAGACTGCTTAAACAGTTCCCTTATGGAATGCTTTTTCTTTTATTTCCCATGGCTGCTGCTTTTCATTTTGATCTGAGTTTTGGTAACTGCTAAATGAAGCTTTTCTGGACTATCTAATCTAAATATTCACCAAGTTAATTTCAACCATATATGATTTTAATTTTCTCCACATCATTTATCACTTGATTTAATTTTTGTCAAACTCCTTTCACTGGAATCTAAGAGTCTCCCTTGTTCTCCATTGTCTAAGGTCCTAACACCTTGGTAAGTGTTTTAAAAATATGTGCTAAATTAATAAACTACTCTGTAGAGATTATCGTGAAAAAATTTCAGAAAAAAAGAGGGAGATTCAAAATTCCAGTTTAGGAAAAAATGTCAGTTCCTGCTTTCCACTGCCCTACCGAAGCCCTGAACTATTATATCTGTGTATCAGTAAACTCAGGTCTCCCATATGACTCAGTTTCAGTGTGGCTTTGCTCTTTTAGATCTGTCATCTCTTGTGATTGAGGACAGGGCCTGACCACCAACATGTCTCCCATGGTATGTCCTTCCCCTTCCTAGTCTTTTGTATTTCTCCCTTTTCCTCAATCCTACTGGCTAGACCACTTCTAAACACTACTGTTGCTAGACCTATGTGAATATCAATACTTGTCCAGATTTAGTTCCTTTTGAATACTAATTTGGACCACTTTCCCCAGTCCCTACCCATGCCTATTGCTGGGTTAGTCCCCATGCTCTTTTTCTCTCCATCCTCTCTTACTGTTGAGGTCCCAGCATTCTTTAATGTTCTATTTGTATAAGTTAGGCTCACAAGATTTGAGACCATCAGAAACAGAAAAGAGTAGGATTGAAATGTAAGACTTTCTTTGAGTTTATGTGGTCCCTATGTAACTTGTAATAACTACCACTGCCTTGGAGTGTTCACTTTTAGGCAGAATGACCTTTTTTTTTTTTTTTTTTTTTTTTTTTTTGAGAGACAGCACAAGTCAGGGAGGAGGAAGAGGAAGAGAGAGAATCTTAAGCAGGCTCCATGCCCAGTGTGGAGCCCAACGTGGGGCTTGATCTCACAACCATGAGATCATCACTATGAGATCATGACCTGAGCCAAAATCAAGAGTCAGATGTTTAACCAACTGAGCCACTCAGGCACCCCAGTATAAGAACCATTCTTTATTTTGGTTATTGTCATAACACCTAGCGCCATTTCACATATAGTTAGGTGCCTTCATAATACTATTCAATGATGATAATCCTTAAAAACCCAATGTTAGGATGTCATTCTGGTCATCTATTGCTGCACAAATAATCACCTCAAAGCTTAATGCCTTTAAATAACAATTATTGATTTTATTCACAAACCTTGGATTTAGTATGGCTTGGTGGGAGAGCTTGTCTACTTACACAGTATCAGCTGGGGGAGGGGGGCTTGACTTCCTAAAGTACGGTGCTGTGTTCCAAGAGCAAATGACTCAAAAGACAGAAAGTGGAAGCTGCCAGAAATGGACACAGTTTTGTTTCTGTATTACACTGGTCAAGCAATCATAGAGCTCAGATTCAAGGGAACAGACAAAGAAACCACCTCTTGATGGGAATACTATTTATCAATATAGCATTAATATTATTAGAGAATTTGGGATTATGTCACCTTATATATTCACCATTTTTGTTTTTTTAATGTTTATTCAGTTTTGAAAGACAGAGAGAGACAGAGCATGAACAGGGGAGGGGCAGAGAGAGGAGGAGACACAGAATCTGAAGGAGGCTCCAGGCTCTGAGCTGTCAGCACAGAGCCTGACACGGGGCTCGAACTCATGAACCATGAGATCATGACCTGAGCCTTAGCTGGCCGCTTAATCGACTGAGCCAACCAGGTGGCCCATCATTTTTTTAATCAAAATTAAATATAGTGAGCAAATCAAACAAGAAAATCAGTAGGTCAGATCATAGTAGAAATTCGAATACTACACACAAAAGAAGCCATTTTTTGAAATTGCTTCACTCTGGGAAAGTTAACACTCAACACTTGAAGCTATACTAGAGTATCACTTAACCTAAATACTTTGAAACATACCACACTGGAAGCCAAATTGAGGATTACTTGAATGATATCAAAAAGTTAATAAAACTATTAACATACCTTGTTGTTGTTAACTTAGGCCTCTGAAAGAGGGAGAATAAATAAATACCTAAACTATTTTTTTAGAGTTCATGGTTTTTTGTTGTTGTTGTTCTAAAGCATTTCAGCGTGGTTTTGTGGGCAATTTGGAAGATATTGTGGCTTTTTTTTTTTTTTAACTACATTCCAGGGCAAAGTAATGTTTCCTTTGTGTGGTGTAAATAGCGTTTAAATGGAATGAAAATATATATGTTCAATTAACTCTGGGATCTGGTATTCTTAAATCAAAATGTTTTATGCATCTTCGAGAAAAATACTGCAGGAATCAGAAGGTTTTAAAATGTCTACTGTTTATTGTATTTAAGCCCTTCTATAGACAAAACAAGTTTTGACCTGACAAATAATGTGACTACATTTTCTCCAACTTTCTCCCTCAACCCAGCATCTTGCTTAAGTATTTTTTAGTTATTAGATTTTTAAAGATGCTCTAAAATTGGATATGGGAGGATAAAGGTGCGTGCTGTGTTCAGGCAGCATCTGCAGATCTGCCTAACATGAAAGATCTCCCACATCTATTTTCATTTCTTTCCTCGTGGATAATCCGATTTTGCAACAAATTGATTGCTCAACCTCCCCATGTCACTTTTCTATAAAATCAAAAAGGTTGCTACAGTCCCACGGCAAGGAAATCGTCTCTTTCTGGGAAAGGTGACACTCAAAGGTCAATTCATTAAACAGAGTGACTTATGAGACCTCCGAATAATGTCTTGGTGATATATTCCAAAATGTTGAGTCCAAAACTTAAATTGATCTTTTTTACTGGTAAGCCTGCTCTTGGAAATTTTACTTAGAGGAAAATCTGAAATAAACTGCATTTTATGACTGATTCTGAAGAACTACATTTTTCCCCTAAGATGCAATTACTAGGGAAATCCCTCATTTTCTTCCTAGAAAGCACCTCATTTCCTTGAACTCACACATAGAAAAAAGCATCAATGCTGAAATTTTGATATCACAATTAGTCAAAATCATCTGTTTAAGAGATAGTAAGTCATAGTGGAAAGAAGACTGAACCTGATGTATAGAAATTCTTGGTTAGAGTCCCAGCTTTACTACTTACCAGTTGTGTGTCTTTGAGCAAGTGCTAAGTTTCAGCAACCTCATTAAGGCTCAGTGTCTCATTTGTAAAATAAGGAAAATGTCATCCACTCTGACAACCTGACAGTTTGGAGGTTAGATTGTATATCAAATATGCAAGTGCTTAATAAATTGCAAAGCATCTTAAAAACAGGAAGTGTTACCAACCATTTTAGAAACTTTGATGAAATATATATGGATTTTTGTAAATTGTAGCTTAAAATTTCATTAAAAATATATTGTACAATGTGGTTAATACAATATATTTTCTAAGCTCAAATAAAATGCTTTGAATTAATTAAACAAGACATAACTTTTTTTAACGTTTATTTATTTAGAGAGAGAGAGAGAGACAGCATGAGCAGGGGAGGAGCAGGAAGGGGTGGGAGGGAGAGAGAGAACCCCAAACAGACTCCACCCTGTCAGTTTGGAGCTTGACTCAGGGCTCCATCTCATAAACCATGAGATCATGACCTGAGCTGAAATCAAGAGTCAGATGCTTAACCAACTAAGCCACCCAGATGCCCCAAGACAACTTTATTAAGGACAGAAACCAGATGTTACACATCTTTGTGTTCCTAACATTGTCTAGACCAGTTAGTTCTATGTAGATCCGGTTGGTTGGGTGATTCATTGGTCAATGATTGACTAAGATTATGTATGAGGTCATTATTCCTCAATTTAGAGAGGAATAAATTGGCCTTTTTTAACATTTTGAATTTCTAATTAGTAATTATTGAATGCTCTAATACTGTTTGTAACAAAATTATGAGAGTGAAAATAACCATCACACTATTGTTGCATGATTGTTGTCTTCATAGGCTACACTGTGGTGTGTGTGAATGGGTTGGGGTGGGGAAAGAGGAAGAAGGTTATCAGATCATTAGTATCCCTTGTTGCAAGAAAGTTGTCACTGTGGGGTTAGCATGGCTAAGAGGATTCATGATGCTAGCCTGCAACTAACTTTGAAAAATGTAAATCAAAGGACTTTTCTAAATGTTTAGTGTTTCCAGTAAGTAATCTCCAAAATTTAGAGCAAAATCGTGCTAAAGTGTAAATTTTATGTTGCTGCTTATTTTCATGCACCAACACATGAGTTTCTTTAGGAATTTCATTCCTGCCTTTCTAGCTCTTTCCAGTTTTTCTTTAAATTCCAGTTAGTTAATATACAGTGTAATACTAGTTTCAGGTATACAATTTAGTGATTCAGCACCTACATACAACACCTGGTGCTCATCACAAGTGCACTTTTTAATCTCCATCACCTACTTGACCCATCCCCCCCCCCCACTTGCCTCCCCTCTGGTAACCTTCAGTTTGTTCTCTACAGTTAAAAGTCTGTTTGTTAGTTTGCCTCTCTTTCTTTTTTTCCCATGCTCGTTTGTTTCTTAAATTCCACCTATGAGTGAAATCATATGGTGTTTGTCTTTCTCTGACTTATTTCACTTAGCATAATACTGTCTAGCTCCATCCACATCATTGCAAATGGCAGGATTTCTTTTTTTTTTTTATGTCTGAGTAGTATTCCATTACATATATATCCCATTATATATATTATATATAATATATATCCCATCGTATATATATATATATATATATATGTATATACATACATATACATATATATGTGTGTATATATATATATATATATATATATATATATATACAACGTCTTTATCCATTCATCAGTCAATGGACATTTGTGCTGTTTCCATGGTTTGACTATTGTAGATAATGCTGCTATAAACATCAGGGTGCATATAGTCCTTTGAATTAGTATTTTTGTATGCTTTGGGTAAATACCCAGTAGTGCAATTTTGCTGGAGCACAGTGTGGTTCTATTTTTAACTTTTTGAGGAACTTCCACACTGTTTTCCACAGTCACTGCATCAGTTTGCATTCCTACCAACAATGTATGAGGGTTCCTTTTTCTCCATATCCTTGCTAACACCTGTTTCTTGTGTTTTTGATTTTAGCCATTCTGACAGGTGTGAGGTGATACTCATTGTACCTTTGGTTTGTATTTCCTTGATGATGAATGATAATTGAGCATCTTTTCATGTGTCTCTTGGCCATCTGGATGTCTTCTTTGGAAAAATGTCTATTCATATCTTCTGTCCATTTTTTAATTGGTTTATTCATTTTGGATGTGTCAGATATATCATTTGCAAATAACTTCTCCTATCTCATAGGTTGCCTTTTAGTTTGATTGTTTCTGTCACTGTGCAGAAGATTTTTATTTTGATGAAGTCTCAAGTTTATATTTGCTTGTGTTTCCCTTGCCTCAGGAGACATATGTAGTAAGAAGTTGCTCCGGACAAAGTTAAAGAGATTATTGCCCATGTTCTCCTTTAGTATTTTAATGGTTTCCTGTCTCACATTTAGGCATTTAATCTATTTTAAATTTTTGTCTAGCTTTTGATATAGCTTTAAATAGCTGCTTTCTTATTCCTTCACCAAAGTTCTCAGAAACTTTTCCATTCCCATCTAAAACTGTTTTGTAGTTGACTTCTTTTACTATTTCAACAAATATCAGCATAGCATTGATAGCTAACTTGTTTTCATGCTTAGTATCTGCAGAAGTCAGCATGTGACCTTAAAATCTAACTTGTCTTAATTCTACACAAAATGAATTCATTAAACTTTTATTTATCACCTGTTATGTGCCTATCAGTCTCCTAACACTCTTTCCATTAAATTGCACCCAAGTTCATCTACTCTGGAAAAATCATCTGTATCTACTTCAGAGAAATAGAAGCAATTTTAGCTAATGGTTCTTTTGATAGTTAATATAATTAATTATGCCTATATACCATTTAAAAAAATTTTTGAGATATAATTGACATACATTATTTTAGTTTCAGGTGTGCAACATAATGATTCAATATTGGTATGCGTGGTCAAATGATCACCACAATAAGTCGAGTTAACATCCATAACCATACATAGTTATAGAATTTTTTTTTCTGGTGATGAGAACTTCTAGGATCTACTCTATTAGCAACTTCCAGATATACAATACAGTATTATTAGGTATAGTTGCCATGCTATACATTACATCCTCACGCTTATTTATTTTGTAGCTGGAAGTTTGTACCTTTTGACCCCCTTCACGCATTTTGCCTCCTCCCACCCCCACCTCTGGCAACTACCAAGCTATTCTTTAGATTCCACATATAAATGAGATCATATGATATTTGTCTGACATATTTCATTTAACAAATGCCCTCAAGGTCCATCCTTTTTGTCTCAAAATGGCAAGACTGCATTCTTTTGGATAAGTGAATAATATTCAATTGTATGTCTATATACCACATTTAATCCATCATCTGTTGATGGACACTTAGGTGGTTTCCATATCTTGACTATTATAAATAAAGCTGCAATGAACATAGTGGTGCATATATCTTTTCTTTTTTTAATGTTTATTTATTTTTGAGAGAGAGACACAGAGTGTGAGCGGAGGAGGGGCAGAGAAAGAGGAAGACACAGAATCCGAAGCAGACTCCAGGCTCTGAGTTGTCAGCACAGAGCCTGACACCAGGCTCGAACTCACAAACCGCCAGATCAACACTGACTGAAGTCAGACACTTAACCAGCTGAGCCACACAGGCACTCTGGGTGGTGCATGTATCTTTTTCAGTTAGTGTTCTCATTTTCTTCAGATGAATACCCAGAAGCGTATGATAATTTTTTTTTTCACTAGTTAACCATAGTAGTGCTTTTTAGAATAAAAGATTAGTTCTTTTGGGTAGTAACAAAGAGTTTTAAAAAGTTCCATTTTCTCTTTGTCTTTAAAAACAATTATTACAAAAGTACTAAATGTAAACATTGTCAGGAGCAAGGAAAACTGGTAGGGTCCCTGGGTTCTAAAGCAAGAAAATAGGTTTCAAGCAGAGGGAACAAATTTTTAAAGCCACCACCTCACTGACCTTGATAAATTCAAGGAACTCACCATTGTTTAGAAAGGCTGGAATATGGGGGGATATATAAGAAAGTTCCAGAAGATGAGTTTGGCAAAGTAATGGGGCCCAGATCACTAGAGATCTTATTTTCTTAACAAGAAGTCAATTTTTTTTTTCTTAAGCCAACGAGGTGACTTTAAAGGTATTTTAAGCAAAGAAGAGATATTTTAATGGGTAAATTTGGAAGGGACTTTAGTTAATATACACAGGAAAAGCATACTTTGTGACAAGCTATGGCACAAAAGATAGGACCTAATGAGCATAACATTTCAGAGCAATGCCAAGGTAAGGGAGCCTGGGAAGGAGAGTGAGAAGGAGAATCCTATAAGGAGACAAGTGCTTTCTTGATCTAGAACACCAGGGTTCAAAATGAGTCAGTGAGTTTCAATGAGTTAATTCTATTTCATTTTCTTAATTAAGTTACTTAATGACAACTAGCATTAGTTGAGGTTGAATGCTTCAGAGAATTTTATTAATAATACGATCTGATTTGAGGGTATATTCTATCCTGAATAAAAATGATGCAGGCTAGCATTATAAGAGACCATCTTTAATATATAACAATGTAAAAATAGCAGTGCTGTCTATTCGAGTAGAACTTGTCTCTAAGGAGCTCTAAGCACATTAAATATTAAAGTGAGGCCATGTTTTCTCTACAGCACAGACAGGCAAAATAACAAGCAATGCTCTTTCCCATCTGGTCCTGCCTGTAATTTCAGATCTACTTACGTTCTGCCACTTTTTCATTGATCCTCATTTTTAAGCGCATGAGCTAATTGAGGTTTTCCCCTAAATATGCCATATCATTCTTAGCATGCTTTCCTTGCCATCCTATCTGGTGAGTTTCTGTTCCTCCTTAAAGACTCAGCTGAAATGCCCCAAGTGTCTGTAAGTCCCTCTGTGAAGTCTCAATTATTTTCAATGCACATACATTTATTTTCCTTTATATAGTCCTTTTTATAGTCCTTTATTTTCAGTGCACATATATTTGCACATAATGAACACCTATCCCTTCTTTTTAGATACTGTTCCCTAAGGACAGGGACTATGTCTTAGTCACTCTGAGATATGTCCTCAGCATACAGACAGGTGCTGAGCATAGTAGGTGCCTAAGTGACTATTCCAAGCATGAAAACCATAGGCTACCCTGGGGCTAGGACCTGGGTTTCACTGTCTAGGGCCCTGTACAACATAAGTGACCATTCATCAGCTTGTCTTAAAGCCTCCCAAAAACAGTAAAATTTGCGGTTGCCCCTTTCCTCTGACCAGAGGTCCTGTCAGTGCCACTTTGTCTATTCGGTTGTCTTGTGCCTTCTCTAGAATAGAATAGCTCTGCTACATCCATGACTGTTAAAGAAATTTGCTCTTTTGATTTTATAACTTTCCAAACAAAAAGCATGTTTTTAAAAATTATCTACATCATTAGTTTTAGCCTTTTTTGTCTTCATATTTAATGATAAATTTTTAAAAAACTTATAGAATGTGATTGGTGTGCTCTAGCTCAAAGAAAATACTTTGAAAACAAAGCAGCAAATGAATCTTTAGTAAAGAAGTCACACGTGTATCCAGGCGCCCAACTGCTTTCCTTTTACCAGGAAGTCATGACATTTAAGATGCTTTGTTGCTTTGGACTAAGAAATAAAAAAATCAAGAACAGCATGATCTTGAGCATAATTTTAGACTGAGCAGGTATCCTGGCTACAAATGTGCACATTTCCTATCTAGGATATTGTTTTAAATTTTATTTTCCTTATTTGATGCTTTGGACTGGTGTTCCAATAAAGCTCTTCCTTCACTTAAAAATTGACTCTTTTATCTTTGTATTTTCTTTTTGGGCACTGCAAACAACACTGAAGTTGTCTAAATAATCAGGTTCCTCCTAACTTGAATTAGACAAGGAAAAGACTTGACTTTCACTGTGGGAGAATTACATCACAGAACAAATGACATCATTTGTATTAAAACACCTGATCATTTGATTCTTGAGTTTCTTTTTCAGTGATGACACTTAAAGAACCAGCATTTTTAGTCAAACTAAAAATAGATTGTAAATTTATGCTTATAAATGGTGTCTTAGGCAGAAGAATGTTAGCTAAAAATAGAAAGTGGGATTTGATTTTTAAATTAATGCCATGTCTCAAAATACCACTTTCTAACCTCGTTCAATGTATTTGAGATCCTGTTCGTGTTTCCAGGAGCTTCAAAACTGGAATGGGGAAGAGGAATGCTTTGTTAGAGGTGGCTTTTCCATAAAGCATCTGGGCATTATGCTACTGTGTTTTTAACTCAATCTGTGAGAGTATGTGCAGCTTAATAGTGCCTATTTATTTATTTAATATTTATTTATTGGGGGGGGGGGGCAGAGAGAGAGGGAAAGAGAGAATCCAAAGCAGGCTCCACACTGTCAGTACAGACCCCAATGTGGGACTCAAACCCATGAAACTTGAGACTGTGACCTGAGTCGAAATCAAGAGTCTGATGCTTGACTGAGCCACCCTGGCTCCCTAATAGTGTCTATTTAAACACAACCCTGAAAATTACCCCTTTGCCTTCAAACTTCATTTCAGCATGAATTCTTTATATGCAAAGATGGAATCTCAGCAAGAAAAACAGATCTTCATCAACATTTGCTTTTGAAACAAACCTAGGAAAGTTAGATAATTCTAAACATCTAGTAGAAATAATGGTACCAAACTGGATGTTAATTAGTTATTCCATTAAATAAATGTTTTTTTCTCCTTGTTCTTAACAAAGGTAATTTCTTTTGACTTTATGAAAAATCCTTTGGCTAAGAAATGTTAAGAAATCCACAAAGCTGAGACTAAAATGTTTGTGCTCATTTCTTGCCTCTTGGTGGTTTCCTCAAAAGGTAGCATTTGTGACTAGCTTTCCCACAGGGCTCAGAAATATTTTTCCCTTTTTGCCCTCTAACTCCCCTGCTTCCTCTTGTTGCTCTCCCTCTTCCAAATTAGAACTGCATTGCTAAAAGAAATTAGGTGGAGAGGTGCCTGGGTGCCTCAGTTGGTTGAATGTCTAACTCTTGATCTCAGCTCGGGTCTTGATCTCAGGATCATGGGTTCAGACCCCATGTTGTGCTCCACACTGGATGTGGAACCTACTTAAAAAAAATTAGGTGGATTGGAGCGCCTGGGTGGCTCAGTTGGTTGACCGTCCGACTTCGGCTCAGGTCATTATCTCGCAGTCTGTGAGTTCAAGCTCCATGTCAGGCTCTGTGCTGACAGCTCAGAGCCTGGAGCCTGCTTTGGATTCTGTGTCTCCCTCTTTCTCTGCCCCTCTCCCACTCATGCGCTGTCTCTCTCTGTCAAAAATAAATAAACCTTAAAAAAAATTAAGTGGATTTATGAATGGATGGATAGATGAATAAAAGTGTGATAAACCAGGGGCACCTGGGTGGTTCAGTCGGTTAGGTGTTGGATTCTTGATTTCAGATCGGTCATGATCTTGCAGTTTGTGAGTTCAAGCCTCTCAACAGGCTCTGCACTAACAGTGTGGACCCTGCTTGGGATTGTCTCTTTCTCTCTCTCTCTCTCTCTCTCTCTCTCTCTCTCTCTCTTTCTCTCTCTCTGCCCCTCCCCTGCTCACACACTGTCTCTCAAAATAAATAAACTTTTAAAAATTTTTTAAAAAAGAGTGTGATAAACCAAATATAGTAAGTTGTTAATGGTAGAATCTAAGTGGAGGTTATAAAGGCAGTCACTGTAAGATTCTTTCAACTTTGCTGTGTTGAAAATTGTCATAATCTTTTAGGGGTGGTTATCCAGGAAGGATAGGCTGACAGGAGCTTTCACATATTTTGTTTAAATTTTTCACAATTATATTATTAGAGAAAAATGAAAATAAAGCTACATGAAACTGTCTTCACAAATGAAATCATCAGACTATTGGTTTAAAGGCCCTTTATGTTTGAAATTCACATTAGGGCACACTAAATAATTAAGAATGTGTACAGTGATTTAGCTGTATGACGATGATCACATTATTACAATAGGAGATTGGTTATATAAGTATGGCATATATAGTCAATGAAATACTATGCAGCCATTAAAACTTATGGTACAGAAATAAATGCACTGACATGGAAAGAGTTATAATGTTTTATATACTATCTTCAATATTATGAATTTCTAGATACACCTGGAAGTATGTGTATACAAAGATATTTGCTCTGAATTATTAGATTATGGATCTTTTCTCTCATATTTTTTCACATATTTTTTATTTTTTCCTAGAATAAAGATTTTCCAGTATTTTTATTTTAGTAACATAAGAAAGAAGGAAAACAGAAAAGAGAATAAAAGGAAAAAAAGCCAGGCTATTTTTCTGTGAAAATGGAGCAGGGAAACCTTGGTATCTGTAAATAACTTTTGATCAAGCCAAAAGATTATCTGGGTTTTTCCTTTTATCTATATCAATGAAATCTGCTCTCTATATTTTCTTAATCTTGCTCTTACAAAAAGTGCATTTGAAACATGTAAAAACAAATAATTTCATTCATCCTTCTGAAGTTATTTTCATGGACTTAACTAGTAGCTTTGAAGGAAAGTTAAGATATTTTCATGCTGTTAGGCCCAAGGCATTTCATACTTGGAAATGCCCTATCTTTAATCTCTATTGCATTAGATTTCTGTGTCTGACTCATAAGGAAAGGAAGCTTCAAAGCTGAAATGGTAAAATCTAATTTCTCTCTAAATACACTAAGCATTGATACATTTCCGACAATGTGACACCTATGTCCCAAGTATCCTCACCAAAATAACTAAGAGTTCAAGGACATGCTGATTAAATAGTAAGAATGTTTTTATTTATTATAAATCTGTTTTGTCCAAGGAGATTTAAACAATGAGCTAGAATTAGGTAATCTTTGCAATATGTCTCTGGTAGAGATAGAGGGAAGGGACTGTGACTCTTAACTTTTATTCATCCAGTAAACATTTACTCAGCACTTTGTGTATGACTCTGCAATTAATATTTCACTTATTGTTTCCTCTCTAGAAGATGTTTTTACAATGACAATCGAAAGAAAAATTGGATGTGAATAAAAGTAAAAATATGCATAGAGAGATTTCATTTCTGGGTTCCAGGTCTCTGGTCCTCTCTTCATGGATTATGTGGAATTTGTAACTCATTTATATATTCACCCCTCTTCCTGGACGCCGGCCATCCATTCTCTGAGTGCCTTCTCACTCTCTCACAATGCCTACCATTTCATTGTCTTCACTTCTTGTCTTCCCCAGGCAAAATGTCCAGTGATCGAGCTTTAAGGAAGCAACAGCAGTTAAACAACCTTGTTTATGTGGTGACAAGTCAGGCCAAACCCGGTGACAGAATTGTGGATTTCTGCAGCGGCGGGGTATTATGTCTCTCCTCTTATTCTCTTTAGCCTTCCCCCGACTATGTGACTTTACTGTATTACATTCAGAGTCATGTTTTTATTTGGCAAGACTGCTGTCTCAGAATGAGAAGAAAGCATTAAGGACCCGAGTTAACTTGTTTCTTTTTCTGCCTTCTCCAGGGCCATGTTGGCATTGTCCTTGCTCACATGCTGCCATCATGCCAGGTAAAAATCTGAATAGCAGATAAAGGGAAACATTGGAAAACTATGCAATTCAGTTAGCTGAGTCTTACTGCTTCCCTTTGAATTTATAAGCATTCATTCAGGTCACATATGTGGCACAGATTTTTTTTTTTTTTGGTCTTTGAACTAAACTTCTAAGAATCTTTAAAAAAGTAAAGTAGGACCACAGTACAGTTTTAACTTTTATAAAAGGGTTATAAATTTCTTTAAAGTTTATTTATTTATTTTGAAAGAGACCAAGACAACCTGAGTGGGGGAGGGGCAGAGCCCAGCTGCAGAGCCCAGCAGAGCCTGACATTGGGCTCGAACTCACCAACCGTGAGATCATGACCTGAGCCAAAATCAAGAGTCGGAAGCTTAACCAACTGAGCCACACAGGGGCCCCTGAAAGGGTTATATTTTTAAATAATGTATAGAAGAAATAACGATTCTGTGGTTAAATAAAATAATGAATGATGAAACTAGTTTAATTGTCAACATAATTTTATACTGGAAATACTAGCTTCTGACCCTTGTTAAGCATATCCTTTCAGTATCTTGATTTTTATCCATTGTATCAAAATTGTAACAGCAATAACAAAATTTGTCAAAGAAAAAAATAAACTCTAAATTTACCACACTCATCCATCAAATGCTTTTCTCCCCATATTCTTAACATCATTGTCCATGAGGGTGCTTCTTACTGCAGATTCTGAAAAATGCAAAAACGATTTTAGTCACCAGCTTTCACTCAGTATGTTTTTCCCTATTACAAATAGTTTCAAATATCATTATTAAAATATCACTAAAATGTGACTACATAGTATGTTTTTAAGTAAATGTACCACAGTTTATGCAGTGGTTGCCACTATTTGTTAGAAGTTTGTTATTTTTAGTCTTCTGCCATATGAAATCATTTCCTCACAATGACCATCTTTTAGCATAAAAGTCTAGAATTTAATGTATTTAAAAAAATACAAATCAGCGGGTGGGGGAGAGGGGAAAATTGGTGATGGGCATTGAGGAGGGCACTTATCGGGATGAGCACTGGGTGTTGTATGGAAGCCAATTTAACAATAGATTATATTTTTTAAAAAATGCAAATCAAATGGGGCAGATTCTTTGCTTGTGAACTTTCTAGAAGGTGTAAAATAATCATAGTGATTCCTTGCAGAAGGGAAAGATGAGCATAGACTGGCCAGAAAGACATGTAACAGAAAGATGGGGAATGGAAGGGTATTATTCTTTCCCTTCCTTAGAAAATGAGAGGCAAAATGAACAAGGAATCCTGGGAAAAAATAGCAGGTGTCTGTTTCATTATCAAGGAAAGTAACAATTTTCTTGGTTGGAGTTAGAGGAAGAAAGCTCATAGAGTAGAATCCTGGAGAAACAAAGGCAGAGATATGGGGTCTTTTCCCCCTTCCCAACAATTCTGGAAACTTAGAGACATTGAGCCTGGAGAGGGGAAATCTTGGATAGAATAATGAATGGCCAGAAAGCCTTAAACCAAGTATACTCTGACAGGTTTTTTTATACAAAAGGACCCAGGATGTTTCTGTGAAGACAAGCATAAGGACAAAATAAGGGTAGAATTAGAGATGATAGTGATGAAAGGGACTTAATTCTGCCCACTTTTCTCTCTCTAGACCCGTAATCCTTTCCAATCTTCATTGGCCTGCATTCCTAGAGACTCCTAACTGGTTACCCTTCCTTCTGCCTCACCCCCACCAATCCATACTACACATTGCAGCAACGGAACCTTCTTTTATCACATGATCTGGCTCCCGTTACCTCTCCAGACTCAATTCTACCCTCCACACCCTGTCCCCCACTCTGCATCACCACCACACACCGTGCCCAGAGACACCAATGTTCTCAGTTTTTCAAACACCCTGTGTCTGTCTCACTTCCCACTTCATGCATGTTTCTCTCTCTGCTTGAAACACTCCTCCATTGCTCCAGCTAGTTTCTATTCATTGTTCAGGCCTCAGCTTCTATATTATTTTCCGTGTTAAATGGCTGAAACCTTCCTTAGTCATCAAGTCTGAGTGCTGTGATGACACATGATATGTCTTTCGTTAAACACTTACCACTGTATTGTAATTGCCTGTTTCTCTTCTATCACTCCATCCATAAGGTGCAAGAACTCAAGGACCTTGTTCAGTTTTGTAACACACTATCTGGTGTACTTCCTGGCACAGGACAAGAATCAATGAATATGTTCTACATGAAAGCTTAAATGCAGTAATAATATTTTGCCCTAATGTCTGAATTATGTTACTGAATGTAACTTTTGTTTCCTGGATGAAATCTAGGTTACGTTAATAGAAAACAAGGAACTATCATTAATTCGTGCTAAGAAGAGAAGTGATGAACTAGGTTTAAGCAACATTTGGTTCATTCAAGCAAATATGGAATATTTTACAGGGATGTTTAATATTGGGGTAAGTAATCAAACAATTTCAATTTCTTCAGTTAATTAAGAAAAATTATATGCCTTAGACTAAATAAAGGAGATACTTTTATATTCTTTGCTAGCAAGTTTATAACTTGTGTTTTCTACTATTTATGAAGTATAGCACATTAATGAGTATGATTTCATTCATAGCACTTCACCATTATGTGACCGAGGTAACATTTGTTCCTCTCCCAGATATGAACTTAATTTTCTTCACTGCAGAATCCCCAGTGCCTAAAACTATGTTTGACATGTAGCAAGTGCTTACAAATAGTTATCAGTGGAATGAATGAATGATTTCTAATGACAACGACTTCCCTTGGTTTATTTTACATTTTTAAAAGATAATGAAAGAAAAACAAAGAAATGTTACTGTTATTCCTTGTATTTGTTTTATTTGTTTTTAATTTTTTTAATGTTTATTTTTGAGAGAAAGAGAGAGAGACAGAGCGGGAACAGGGGAAGGGCAGAGAAAGAGGGAGACACAGAATCTGAAACAGGCTCCAGGCTCTGAGCTGTGAGCACAGAGCGCAACACGGGCTGGAACCCATGAACCTTGAGATTGTGACCTGAGCCAAAGTCAGAAGCTCAACAGACTGAAGCACGTAGGCACACCTCCTTGTATTTCTTTTAAATACTTTTTTCTTATTATTAATGAACAATATGCTCAATACAGAAAAATACGTAATAATATAAAGAAGAATCACCAGTATTTCAACTACTGAAAAAATGAATACCGTCGAAAACCTTTGGTCTTTATATATTCTTGCACACATACAAATGCATGTTTATACATATGTTACTATCATTGACATCATACTACATAGATCTTGGTTTACTGAACATTGTCATAAATCTTTCCCCTACTCATCAATAATGTTTCTTTTTCTTCATGTTGTTATAATGTGTAATTATTACTATGATGGATATCTTATGCGTTAAGACTTTGATATGTTTGCCAAATCACTTTCTAGGAAAATTGTGCTAATCTGCACTCCCGACTGTGTGTGTTCACACAACATACACAATAGGAAGGTCTAGCTGGAACTCTTCTTCAATTTCAGAAACTCAGACTTTCGTAGTTCTTATAATTTTTGTCCAGTGAGGTTCATTTCTTAGATATCCACTACTGAAAATTTGTGGGGTTTGTTATCTTTTGCAGCAAAAATGTATGCAGTTTGTTTCCTTTGTAGACATGATCCAGATGGGTTATGTCAAGCCAAGCCTATAGGAAGAGAAGTAAGCTATTAATAAGGAAATTCAGGAAAACGCAGATATCCGAAACAGCAAATTCAAATTGATTATATATTTCTGTGCAACCTAAAATTTACGTAAATGTTGATGTAAAGGTTAAAACTTCTCCCACGAAATGAGCCATTAAGCCAATGCCCATGTTACCAGCACACCAGGCATAATATTTAAGGTGACAAGATATTGCTACCCATTTACTCAACTCTCAAGTTACAAAATTCTCATCTTATTAGCCACATGTCTCCTTAGCCTTCTGTGGCTTATGGGTGCTAAAACATTCTGGCATATTCTTGTAACTTGCAAGGTCATAATTCACTAACACCAACTGAAAATGTTTATGTCTTTTTTGATGTGATATTTTCTCTATATTTCATAATAATATAGTCATAATGGCCTTTTTCTTTCATAATTACTTTTGTCAAAATATATAGAAAATTAATTAAAATTACTTGGAAGATTAAACCAAAATTAGATTTACTCACAAGAAAATAATTTTCCCCAGGAGGATAATTGAGGTATTGTCACTAGATAAATCAAACTGATTGCATCAGTGGCTCCAACTCTTAAATAGATTACAGTGAAAATAGTGTAGCCAGAGAGGAAATTAGAATAACTAGGTATTGGAAATGCATTAAAACTGCATTAATCCATGATCTGGTGATATTTTCAATAAGGGTTTAGTTAGCATTTATCTTTGCTTAGTAAATACCTTTTCCTTTTACCATTTTTCTTTAGATGTAAAAATAATGATGTAAACTAGATTTTAAGGAGAGAATCTTAAAGTCTTGGAACCAGCTATGTTTAGGAACTTTAAACAAATCATATATATATATATATGTATATGTGTGTGTGTGTGTGTGTGTGTGTGTGTGTGTATCTTCCACCTACTGTACCTGCCCAACATAACCAGAATCAATGAGGTAATGTTATTTGTTCCAAAGGGTCATTTTGTAATTTCTGGCTCACACTGTACTTATTTGAGAAATATATAATCCTTAGAAATACAAATGCCTGATAAGCTTATAAAAACATTTAAAGTCTCAATACATTTTAACTTGAACAACAACAATATTCCATTCATGCTCTTAATATTTGTAAAGATTTTTGAAAAATATGCTCATTGACTGCAGGGCTTCAGCGAGATAAGCCTAATCATACAGGAGTTTTACATTTTTACTTTACATGATATTTGCAATGATTTGTTAATGACATAAAAATTAGTTACAGTGGTAAACAAAGAAAATAAACATAATGGTAAAGAGTATGGATTTTGATACTGGCCAAGCTTGTGCTAAAATCTCAGCTTGGCTGCTTACTGGCTGGATGGCCCCAGGCAACTTATTTAAACTCACTAATCTTCAGTTTTTCCATATATCCTCATATTTTCCATATATTTGGCATAAAATATCTGGCTCATAGGATATTGATACAATGTATGTGAAGCACTTAGGAGGTTGTCTGCCATTTAGGAGTACTCAATAAATTGGGCCTCATCTTACTCTGTGCACTATGATCTTAACCATGTAAAAACTGATTTTAAAAAGGATGGGAGGTGGGACCCCTGGGAGGCTCAGTTGGTTAAGCGTCTGACTCTTGATTTTGGCTCAGGTCATGATATCACAGTATGTGGGTTTAAGCCCTACATCAGGCTCAGCACTGACAGTGAAGAGCCTGTTGGGATTCTCTCTCTCTCTGTCTCTCTCTGCCCCTCCCATGCTCTCTCTCTCTCTCAAAATAAGGAAAAAAAACTTAAAAAAAAACACCTTAAAAAAGAAAAAAAGGATGGGAAGAATATGCTAATATGGATTTTTTAAAGGTAGCTATCTCTATATGCTACGTGGTAACATTTTTTTCTTTATTATTTTCCATGTTTTCAAAATACCTCAAATTTAATGTGTCATTTTTATATTTATAATAATGTAAGCAGTAAAGATTGAAGAATAAATATTTGTGTTTAATATTTTTACAGATAGATCGCTTATTTAGCCAAGAGAGGCTAATAGGTCCTCAAGGATTACTGCAAGGCATCTAAAAGAATTCTGTACATATAAAATATTTTTTTCTTTCAAAAAAAGTATTTGATTATTAGAGAAATACCTTTTGATTGGCTTATTCTGATTTTGATTATAATGAATATTGGTGTCCTGAGGAATATATAAAAGTCTTTTCAAAAATAAGAAACATCCAAGAAGGTATTTTTTCCTCCTGGTTTCAATATATCCAGCTGTATGACCCTGCATTAAGTATGTGTTAAGGGTTGAATGTTTGCCTCCCTCAAAGCTTCATATGTTAAATTCCTAACCTTTAACGTGATGGTATTAGGAGGTGGGCCTTTGGGAGGTAATTAGGTCATAAAGGTGGAGACCTCTTGAATGGAATTAGTACCCCCTGAGAAAAGAGAGTTTGCTTCCTCTCCAGCTCTCTACCTGCAAACCAGGAAGGGACCCCTCACCAGACATTAGATCTGCCAGCACCCTGATCTTGGACTTCTCAACCTCCAGAGCTGTGAGAGATAAATGTTTGCTGTTTAAGCTACCCACTGTAGGGTGATTTTTTTTTTCCATAACAACCCTAACTAAGATATGTATTGATTACCATCCCTTAAAGGGAAACTTACAAAAATTGCTTCAAAAGCAGACCTTTTAAAGCTTTAAAAAAAAAAAGTTTATTTATTTATTTTGAAAGAGAGGGCATGCGTGTACACGTGCATAGGGGAGGGTCAGAGAGAGAGCGATAGGGAGAGAGAGAATCCCAAGCAGGCTCCGTACTGTCAGCACAGAGCAGTCACAGGGCTCAATCCAACGAACTGTGAGATCTTGACCTGAGCCGAAATCAAGAGTCAGGCAGTCAATCAATAGCCATATAGGTACCCCAAGGCTTTTTTTTTAAGAGGCTTATTATTGCCTTTTTGTTTGATGCAGGATAAATAATCTGCATTATTGTGAAAACTTACTTTACAAGATTATGCTTTTTAAGACCTAATTTACCATGTGTATTAATATGCATGCTCTCAAACAGTATTACAGAAAGGACCATGACTATGGAAAAACACACTGCATTAAAAAACAAAAACTGTGTCAGTGCTAACTAACTTTCCCACCAAAATGTTTTAACTGACTAATTCCAATAGTAACAGAGTCTTCTGAACCAAGTGATAGATACTTTTTCTAAGAGTATTGGTGAATATTTTCTATATTGCCAATATATATCTAAATCTCAAAACAGTTTAGCTATCATACCCATAACAATTTTAATATTATAGTTTAGGATTTATCAGTGCTGAGTGCTTAATTACAAGCTCGTTTCTAGTTATATATGTTAGTGTACAATTAGATGCACATGCAATTATACAATGTAATTCACTAACACTTTTGATGAGTAATTTATGTAATCCTTGTTTTAAAAGAAAAGGAACTTGAGGAACTACATAGTCTGCAAACACAATTTTAAAAAATCATTTTTCAGTGGAGGATTTCCCAGGCCAAGAGAGTGTATAGAAGTATTTCAACCCCCTTCTCCCCAAGAAAGATCAGACTTCCAAATAACAAGGAGAACAAAAACCAGAAGAATCATACTCCATCTGTGATGAACCTGTGTTCAAGATTCTGTAACTTGGACTACTATATATGAAGGCAGAAAGCAGATTAAAGAAAAATAGTAAAGGATTGAGTAGAAAAGAGGAGGATCAAACTTAAAAGCATGAGGATAGGGAGTGACTATCAGGAAGCAAGTCAATTTGCTCTCACAGGATCCCAGAATATTTCAAGAATGTAGGATACCAGAAACCTCAGAGGAAGGGGATAAGGAGGAGCTGAAATCATCTTTAATTAAAAATATTATTTAGAGACCCAGATTCCTACCCTTATCTTGAGTAGACTCCCTGACTCCTGCGAGAGACTAGAAGTTTATTCTGTGAAGAAACTGAGCCAGAGATGCTCAAAATACGGGGATACTGTTCACAGAGGAGGGCAAGGGTGATGTGCCATATTGAAAACAAGAACTCAGAATCTGCACACTGAATAACGGATCTCTTCCCCCTCACCCCCATTTGCCCTTAATTCCAGAAATTTGGAAGCTAGAATTATGTTCTCAAAGAAATAAAAAAAATATTTCTTTTTAGAATCAACTGTCCCCAGAGAAAATAACTACAGATACTGTAGCTGTAATTAAAAAAAAAAAAAGTGGGGGAGCTAGCCACCTGATCACTCAGTCACTAGTGAAGCCCACCAGTGTCGAAGTCTTTCATTCAGTACTTCCAATCAGCTTTTTAGTCATTCACTCTTTAGTGAATATATAATATATTATATATTCACTAAATATTATATATTATATAATATATTATAATATAATATAATAACATAATATATTATTATCCAACATAATAATATATTATGATGGATGTTTCATTCCATCCATAAAACAAGTATGGAATGAAAAAGAAAAAAAAAAAAAAAGAACCAACAAAGAACAAGAAGTAACTTCTTGGAAACTAAAAATATGTTAACCCATAAAACAATAACAACAACAACAACAGGGGCATTTGGGTGGCTCAGTCCATTAAGTCTCTGACTCTTAATTTAAGCTCAGGTCATGATCTCACACCTCATCATATCAAGCCCCACATGGGGCTCCAAGCTGAGAGGGTGGAACCTTCTTGGGATTCCCTCTCTCTCTCTCTCTCTCTCTGCCCCTCCCCTGCTCACTCTTTCCCTCTCTCAAAATAAATAAATAAACTTAAAAAAGAAAAAGAAGAAAATCTTAAAGATGACATATTAGGATATCACCTGAGAAAATGCAAGAAAAAAAGACAAAGAAATAGAAACTGATATAAGCATTTTTTAAAAAAATATTAAAGATTCAGTTCGTGAAACACAATACCTCAAGAATAGAACTAGAAAGAGAAAACAGATAAAATAGTGGAAAGGAAAATATAAAAAAACTAATAGAAGAAAATGTGTCAATAATGAAGAATCCATTTCTCTTGATTTAAAAAGCCCACTACTACAAAGCTATAGCAATCAAAACAGTATGGTGCTGGCACAGAAATAGGCACATAGATCAATGGAACAGAAAGAGAGCCTAGAAATAAACCCACATTTGAATGGTCAATTGTACTACAACAAGAGGCAAGAATATACAATGGGGAAAAACAACCTCTTCAATAAATGGAGTAGGGAATACTGGACAGCTACATGCAAAAAAATGAAACTGGACCACTTTCTTATACCACATGCAAAAATAAACTCAAAATAGATTAAAAACCTAATCTATTATCATAGATTATGCCTATCATAACATAGACAATAATCTCTTTGACATTAGTCATAGAAACATTCTTCTAGATATGTCTCGTTAGGCAAGGAAAACAATAGGAAAAATAAACTAATGGGAGTACACCAAAATAAAGCTTATGCACAGGGAAGGAAACCATCAACAAAACAAAATGGCAATCTCCTGAGTGGGAGAAAATATTTGCAAATGATATATCTGATAAGGGGTTAATATCCAAAATATATGAAGACCTTATAAAACACAATACCAAAAACAAAAACAAACAAAAAAATCTGATTAAAAATGGGCAGAGAACCTGAATAGACATTTGTCCAAAGAAAATATAGAGATGGCCAACAGACACATGAAAAGATGCTCAACATCACTAATCAGGGAAATGCAAATCAAAGCCACAATCAGATATCATCTTATGCCTGTCAGAATGGCTGAAATCAGGAAGACAAGAAATAACAAGTGTTAGCAAGGATGTGGAGTAGAAGGAACCCACATGCACTGTTGGTGGGAATGTAAATTGGTGCAGTTACTGTGGAAAACAGTATGGAGTTTCCTCAAAAAATTAAAAATAGAATTACCATATGATCTAGTAATTTTACTGCTAGGTATTTGCCCAAAGAAAATGAAAACACTGTTTTGAAACGATATATGTTTCATATGCGCCCATATGTTTATTGCAGCATAATTTACACTAGGCAATATATGGAAGCAACCCAAGTGTCCATCCATAGATGAATGCATAAAGATACACAGATACACACACACACACACACACACACACACACACACTGGAATATTACCCAGCCATAAAAAAGAATGAGATCTTGCCATTTGCGATAACATGGATGGACCTAGAGGGTATTATAATAAGTGACATAAGTCAGAGAAAGACAAAAACCATGATTTCACTCATATGTGGAATTTAAGAAACAAAACAAATGAACAAAAAAGACAAAACAGACAAACAAAACAAACAAACAAAACAACAGTAAATACAGAGAACAAACTGGTGGTTTCCCAGAGGGCAGGGTGTGAAATAGATAAAGGTGATCAAGGGTTCACTTATCTTGATGAGCACTGAATAATGTATAGAATTGTTGAATCATTATATTATACACCTGAAATAAAGATAACACTGTACATTAATTATACTCCAATAAAAAAAAAATAAGCCCACTTGAAAAATGACCCAAACCTAGGCATATTGTTTTGAAATTTTACTACACCAAGGATGAAAAGAAGTTCCTAACAGTTTCCAGACAGAGAAAAAAAGGAGGAGCCATATACCAAAAATTTGGAATTTGGCATTTTGATGCCATCACATATCTCAGTAGCAACTTAGAAAGCTAGAAGACAGTGAAGCAATACCTTCAAAATCTAAAGAACAATTTCCAACCTAAGATTTTATACCTTATCAATCCATCAATCAAATGTGAAAGTAATAAAGAAAATGTCAAGGTCTCAAGAAATGTACCTCAAGAAACTCCTGGAAGATATGCTTCACTAACACAATAGAGTAAATAGGAAAAAGGAATAAGTGGTATCCAACACAAAAGGGGCTGAAGAGAGTTCTTGGTATGCTGGCAAAGGGACTCTCGGGACCAGAGCTAGGTAGAAGGCCTAGAGAGCACTGATCATTAGCTAAAGGTCAGAAGGCCCAGGAAAGAAAAATGGAACTGATTGATTACTTGGCAGTTTTCATACAGTGGAAAGTTAAACAATAGGGCATTTTACAGAGGTTTTAGGTAGGTAGAGACTTGAATGTTAAAAAAAAAAAATTGTACAGCACACTTTAGCTCAGCAGTGAACAGTATATACACAAAGCAATAATAATAAAAACATTGCATAAACACTTAACTAAAAATTGGAGTTAATATTTTTTAAGTTTATTATTTTTGGGGGGAGAGTGAGAGAGAGAGGGAGAGAGAGAATGAGCTGGAGAGAGGCGGGGGGCGGGGGGGGGGGGGACAGAGGATCTGAAGTGGGCCCTGCACTGACAGCAGTGAACCCCGTGCAGGGCTCCAATCCACGAACTGCGAGATCATGACCTGAGCCTAAGTTGGATGCTCATCTGACTGAGCCACCCAGGTGCCCCAAATTGGGGATAATATTAAGAGAATGGTAAAAGGGGAAAAAAGGTGTAAATGTAAAAAAAATAAAACCAAACAGAACAGAACCTCATCTCCCATAACAAAAATCAATAAATAAGGCCTAATATTTATAAATCAAGAGATAACAATGTACATTTGTTATATGGAAAAAGAGATAGATTTCAGGAAAGAACACCAGTGAGTTGAGAAGCATGGGCTTTGGTTGCCAGACGTTCATTCAGGGGTAGAAGAGTATATAGAACAAGGGAACTTCTGTTATTACTGTACCTGCTTTTTAGTATTATTTGAATTTTAAAACCACTTATCTATAATGTAATTGCACAAAAGTTTTGAAAGAGGAGGAACATGGGTGCACAGTTGAGACCAAACCTGCTTACGTATAAAATATCTGGTTAAGAATCCTTTAAGAAGAGAAGGTGCAGAGCCTAATTGGGCTGGGAAAATTTAGAGATCATCCAGTTCAGCCTTCTCATTTTACAGATAGAGAAGTTGAGGAATGTAGCAAGTCAGTGCGAGAACTGGACTGGAGTCCAGTCTGTGACTTCTTGTTCACTCCCCACATCTCAGAAAGGAGCAAATGGGAACATCGAGAACTACAACAAAGTTTGGTGTCAGTTTGAGTTTAA
The DNA here is from genome assembly GCF_023721935.1 of Panthera uncia. Taxonomy (NCBI): domain Eukaryota; kingdom Metazoa; phylum Chordata; class Mammalia; order Carnivora; family Felidae; genus Panthera; species Panthera uncia. The sequence continues at coordinate 86,584,178 of NC_064811.1, forward strand.
ATCATGGCTTCATCACTTGTGACCTTAGACCAGGTTTCACTAGCGAGGTGGCCTTAGACATGCTATTGAAAATGGAGATAAGAGCTACTTTAACGTATTAAATTAAGAAAATAATTAAATGATTACGTCAAGAAAATAATCAATGTGAAGATTTTGCCATCTAACAAATACTGAATACATGCTAATTCTGTATGGTTTTATAATTTCACAAGATTGTAGGACCAATGAAATTAATAAAATGAACGGGAATGTATTTGTAAAGAGTAGTTATCTAGGATGGACACCCCGAAATGTCTGAGTTAGGGTTCTTAATTTGTTGTGTGACCTGGAATAAACTTATTCCCTTTATTTATTTACCCTTTCTGGGCCTTTCTCATCTTAAAATAGTACCTACTTAGGTATTTGTGCACCCATGTTCACAGCAACACTATTCCCAGTAACCAAGAGGTGGAAGTAACTCAAATGTCCATAGACAGGTGAATGGACAAACAATGTGATAAATACATATATCCAGCCTTAAAAAAGAAGGAAATCCTGTCCTGCTACAGCATGGATGAACCTTGAGGATGTTATGCTGAGTGAAATAAGCCAGTTACAAAAAGACAAATACTGTATGATTTCTCTTATACGAGGAATGTAAGGTAGTCACATGCATAGAAATAGAAAGTAGACTGGTGGTTCCCAGGGGCTGATGGGAGGGGGCAAAGGGAAGTTGTTCAATAGTATGGAATTTCAGTTTTACAAGATGAAAAAGTTTTGGAGATCTGATTCACCACAATGTGTATACTTAAAAATGGTTAAGATGGGAGGCGCCTGGGTGGCTGAGTAGATTAAGCATCCGACCTCGGCTCAGATCATGATCGCGGTTCGTGGGTTAGAGCCCAGCACCGGGCTCTGTGCTGACAGCTCAGAGCCTAAAGCCTGTCTCAGATTCTGCATCTCCCTCTATCTCGGTCCCTCCCCCACTCGCACTTTGTCTCTTTCTCTCAAAAATAAATGAACATTAAAAAATGGTTAAGGTGGTAAATCTTATGTGTTTTTTACCACAATAAAAAAGGTAAATAAAATAGTTGTTCTACTTCATAGCGTTGTTGTGTTAAACAACTAAATACATGGAAAGCACTTAGCATAGCACCTTACTCAATAAGTGTTAAATTTTATATTATTGATGTTAATATCACTCCCTATTTCATGAAAATGCCACTTGTTCTTTCCTCTGTGCCTGTGACTTCTTCGCTTTCTAAACTACTTTCTATCCTATAAGGCCCTCCTCAAATCCCACCTCCTCCAGGACACCCTTCTTAAATTTTCCCTATCTGAATATCCCCTGTCCCTCCTTTGATTTTTATTTGTGCTTTTTTAATGGCACTTAACTTAATCTATCTTGTATTAGACAGATTTGTGTACTATTTATGTTTTACTCTTCTTTGTATCCCCTGTGAATCACAATGTTAGAGACATAAAATAACCAGAACTTTATGAGTTGTTTCAACCTGTATGATTCCCAGATTGAGTTGATTAATGTATTAAATAGTTTGGATTCAGTTGTTACTATCGCCAGAGCATAGAAAAGGGATCATATTTCTGATCTTTGTATTCCCACCCACTACCATGATACCAGTATATACAAAATGCCTAGTAATTGTTGAATGAATGAAAGAATAAAAGAATGATGAATGAATGAATTGTGCGATTTCTATAACTGCAAGTAATAATTATAGGCCTTTAATGATTAATAACAAAGAATAGCAAATTAGTCAACAAAATCACTTTTCCTTCATGTTGCTGTAGAAACTCTCTACCTCAGCTGTCTCATGGTTTTTTTTACAGTGTATTTCTTTTAATAAGGATTGAAATAAGATGCAAAAATTGAAATGGTTAATGTGAATCTTAAGGCTTAAAATTTGTAGGTTTTTATCTGCATTCATTTTCCATTTTTCTTGTAAAAATTTACCACAAATATGGCAGGTTAAAATAACACAAATTTGGGGCACCTGAGTGGCTCAGTCATTTAAGCATCCAACTCTTGATTTCCGTTCAAGTCATAATCTCACAGTTCGTGAGTTCGAGCTCTGTGTCTTCTGCACTGACAGCATAGAACCAGCTTGGGATTCTCTCTCTCCCTCTTTCTCTGCCCTTCCCCTGCTTGTACGTGTGCTCTCTCTCTCTCTCTCTCAAAATAAATAAGCTTAACATAAAATAACACAGATTTATTATCTTAGAGTTCTATAGGTCAGAAATCCAGTTGGGTTCAACTGGTTTCTCCAGTCCAGGTGTCATTAGGTCAAAGTCAGCTGTTAGCTTGGTTTGGCTCTTATCTGAAGGCTCTAAGGCAGATTATTCAGGTTGTTTGTAGAATTTAGTTCCATGCTGTCGAGGGATTAAGGTTCCTGCTCCCTTGCTGGCTCCGCCAGGATTCATTCTTAGGTTCTAGAGCTAGCTGTGAAAACAAGCAATTGTGGTTCAAGTCATTCTCATGCTTCAGATCTCTTTAACTTTTCCTCGTGTCTCAGCTCTCTTCCCACCTGAGAAAGTTCTCCACTTTTAAGGCCTTATGTGATTCTATTGAGCCCACCCATGTAAATCCAGAAAAATCTTGGCATTTAAGGTTCTTAATCTTAATTACATCTGCAAACACTCCTTTTTGCCATGTTGACAGGTTGCAGGTATTAGCATGTGGACATCTTTGGAGGCTAATTCCACCTACTATTCCATCCCATCTCTTCTTTGCCCTTAAAGTTTGTATAGTGATGTCGTTTCTCCTGTAGAATTTCCCACAATTTGTATTTTGCTGATCATATCCCCCTGGTGTTGTTTCACATATTATCCCTGTATTGCCTAGAAATTAGATTTAGATTGTGAAGACATAATCAGATCAAGTTTACTTTGGGGTAAGACTACAGCATAGGTGGTAGTGTGTTCTATCTGTAGACATTTGTCTGGTTTTTCTCTTGGACGGTGTTAGCAGCGTTCGAGATCATCAACCCCTAGCCCTATTATTTTAGCAAGGATTTCAAAATGGTGACATTCTTCTGATTTTATCACTCCATCTTCATTTACTTGATTAACTGTTTGGTTATAGGGAAGGCTGGGTAAAACTAGATTCTTCCCCTGTATTTTCTGGTTTTCAAAGTGAGTTGGTTATCTACCAAAAGTGACCAGGTTTTTGTTTTTGTTTTTGTTTCAATATGATTATTAACTCATCAATTTCATGTTTGAAATACTTCAATCCATTGCAGTTATCATTCTCACTGATGCTCAAATATTCCCATATTTGTTCGGTGGGAGCCCCTTGAGGTTGGCTCCTGAGTCCTTTTGATAGGACTTCAATAGAATTTGATAGTGTCTGTGCTTTCAGTATAACAAGACATCCCAGCTCATCTTGTGCATTTCCTACCTCCTATCCAGCAGCAACTATTTCTCCACGAAGCTTTACATTCCTTTAAAGGAACATGGTATTTAGAGTACCACAATTTAGGTACTGGGGATAATCATTGCTATTGGTTTGGTCTTTGTTTCCAGGCTTTACTGTGGTCTGAGCTAGGCAATTAAAAAAAAAAAAAAAATCATTGTGGTTTCATACTGACACGTCCAACTTAAATTCAGGACTATGGGATTTTAACTTAGCCTCACTTATCTATCTCCTATCTTTTTCTTCTTTCTCCTAGACTTAAAAAAGCTTTTTGTTGGGGCGCCTGGGTGGCTCAGTCAGTTGAGCGTCCGACTTCGGCTCAGGTCATGATCTCACAGCTCGTGAGTTCAAGCCCTGCATCAGGCTCTGTGCTGACAGCTCAGAGCCTGGAGCCTGTTTCAGATTCTGTGTCTCCCTCTCTCTCTGCCCCTTCCCTGTTCATGCTCTGTCTCTCTCTGTCTCAAAAATAAATAAACGTTAAAAAAAAATTTAAAAAGCTTTCTGTTGTTTCGTAATGACATCAGCAGATGTCTTATTTGTTTTATCTCACAATATACACGTTTGAGTTCTAAGACAAAAATACAACCACCAATGATGATTACTGAAAATAGTTCAAGAATTTTTTGACATTATTTTTCATCTAATAATATCTACCATGGCCATGTAGAGAAATATTTTTCATTCCTTTTTAGAGCTGCAGAGTAAGCTACCAGTCCTCTGTCAATGGAAAATTGGCTTGTTTCCATTTTGTTGTTATTTCCAATATTGCCTCAATGAATAAGTCTTTTTATGTTTTGGCCAGTGTATCCCTTGAACGGATTTTTAGAAGCGAGATCACAAATTACACACGTAATTTTGCTGGATATTGCTAAATTCCTCCTCCAAGGGATTTTGACATTTTTGTGTTCCCACCATCATTGTATGACAGTGTTTTCCTATATACCCTGGCCCATAGACTGTCATCAAATTTTAGAATTTTTGCTACTCTAATAGGTGATAAGTGTTATCTTACTGTATTTTAAATACTTATTTCTCTTATTTTGAGCAATATTGAATAGCTTTGGTTTAAGATATATTTGCATATTTCTGAATTGCCCAAATCTCTTGTCCATTTTACTATCAGATTATTGTGCTTTATTTTCAGAAGCTTCCTACGTATTAGGGATAGTAACCCTTTGTTTATGCTATAAGTTGCCATTTTTTTTCTCATTTTCTCATTTGTCTTTTTATATGTGGTTTTTGGTGTGGGTTTTTTTTTTTTTGTGCCATTTAATTTTTTTTTTCATTTTTACCTTGTCAAAGGTAAAATTTCCCACTCCTCTAGGTTATAGAGGAATTCACTCATGGTTATTGTTGTCTTGCATTTTAAATCTCCAGTCCATTTGAAATGTACTAGGTATGGTGAGAGGAAAGGATCTAATTTTATTTTTCATATGGCTGTAGGGTTAACCCACTATCACTTATTAAAAAGTCCATCTTTGGGGTGTCAGGCTGGCTCAGTCAGTGGAACATGTGACTCTTGACCTGAGGGTTCTAAATTCTAGCCCCACATTGGGTGTAGAGATTACTCAAAAATAAAACGTAAAATAAATTAAGTAAATAAAAAGTCCATCTTTTCCCCAGTAATCTGAAGTGCCACCTTTGTTTTATGCTAAATGTATTTTATACAAATATTCATGTTCAAATTGTTACATTGATCTATATCTCTCTTTATTATTTGCCTGTTATTTCTGACCTGCATTTGATAACAATGGAAATTAGGAACATATGAAGCCATAAAACCTTTTAGGACTAAAATCTATTATGTAAATAGTTCTTAGATTTTTTTTTAATGTTTATTTATTTTGAAAGAGAGAGACAAAGCGTGAGCAGGGGAGGGGCAGAGAGAGGAGACACAGAATCTAAAGCAGACTCCAGGCTCTGAGCGGTCAGCATGGAGCCCAATGCAGGGCTTGAACTCACAAACCATGAGATCATGACCTGAGCTGAGGTCAGATGCTTAACCAACTGAGCCACCCAGGCACCCCAATAGTTTGTAGGTTTAGTTGCTTTGTTTAAATGGGGGAAAGCAATTCATTCATTTGTGTGTAGCAAAGAAAATGTGAACCTAAATAAAGAGAGATTCATAAAAGCAAATTGTCTAAACTTTTCTTAAGAGACTTAAGAGGGTTTTGTCAGGAAGCAGCCTGATGTAATTAATGCATGAGTTCAATCTCTGGGGTCAGGATCCTGCCCCTCAGGACCTGCTTTGTTGTGGGCATGTTCTTAATTTCTCTGAGCCTTGGTTTCCTTACTTCAGAAACGGAAATAATAAAATCTTTGAGGGTTGTCGTGAGCATAGAAGGATCTGCGTGCCATCACCCAGCCTAGTGCCCCCACATAAAGGGCATTCAGGGAGTGTTGTTTCTCTTTTCTTTCCCTTCAGGGGAAAATAGGTCTATAATTTTTATGGTGAGGTTTTCTCTGGCTACTCATGAAAATAAGAGCCGGTCTTATTTTTACTCTGCAAAACTGAGTAAATGAAAGGGGTAGATGAGAAATCAAGGTTCTTTACTTCCAATACCTCTGTAATTGCTGCCTTCACTGGACAGCAGCCTTCCCAGGCTCTACTTTCAGAGTGAAACAGGAAAGGTGGATTGACAACAACCACAGGGATTTCTGACTTCTAAACTAATGTAAGCCTGGAGGGAGGGGAGATTCCAGAGAAGGAGTGAGAACAGAGATCTGGCTTTTCTCTTCTCAATACAACATTGCTTTTGGTTTTCCAGTTCAAGAGAGGAATCTGGCTTATGATACAATTTCCAGAAAATCTCCTCTTCATCTTGAAAGCCCCTACCTACCCTGAAGTTGAGAGATCTGTCTTTAGAAAATATAATTATAATCCAATACAGTTTGGTTCTGTCCAGAGTGAGATGGATATCTGAGAATTTTTCTGACAAAATGCTTTATTTTTTAAGATCCCCATATCAGATTTTCTTTCATAAAGTCCTATTTTGCTTTATTTAGCTTAATTTCACAAATGTCTATTTTAGATTGTGATACAATATAGATATATTTAAGGAGTTTGTTTTGAAAACATTTCAAAATCATTTTTGAAGTTTTTAAAATGAATTATTGAAGCCCTAATCAGACTTTAATTCATAATTTTATTCCTTTCTTTTAAAATAAACCCATTTAAAGTAGTTTTATGCATTCATCAATGTTAAGAACTGTTATATGAATATGAAAAGGCACTACTAAAAATAATTTGATCAGTTTTCACACAACATTGTTAGATTATATTCATGCAGCATTTGAGTGTTTCAAATACATTTTTATTTAATTTTTGCGACAGCATTGTTATATGTCAATATTGTTAACATAGCTTATTTATACTGAAGCCCAAAGAAGTTATATTTTAAATGGCCCAGGATTTCCCAGACAACTACAGTTTGAGACTAGAAATTCAGATTTCAATCTAGTGTTCTTGCCACAGTGCTACAACCAAACTAAGTTCCTAATCAGCAAAAGCATTGGGTTTAGACATGCATACATATTAAATTTTCCATAGTTAACATAATGGCAGATTTTCCATTGAATGAATCTTGTACTTCATTTGCAATATTCCATTTGTAACCTTGCTTAGTTTTCTTAATTAATATGGATATTAACTAGTCCTTTGGTATGTCCAAATGATAACTATTTAAAATATTATGGAATAAGATTCTGGTAACTTGAAACTCTCAGAGGATCAGTCCTCACAAAAAGTTAAAAAAAAAAAAAAAAAAAAAAAAGGCGGGGGTGGGTGGGTCCTGGGTGGCTCAGTGGGTTAAGCCTCTGACGATTTCTCAGTCTGAGAGTTCGAGCCCTGCCACAGAATCTGTGCGGACAGCTCAGAGCCTGGAGCCTGCTTTATATTGTGTGTCTCTCTTGCCCCTCTCCTGCTTATGCTCTGTCTCTCTCTCTCTCAAAAAGATAAATAAGTAAAAACGTTAAAGAATTTTCTTTTTTTTTTTCTTTTTTTTTTCTTTTTTTTTATTTTTGGGACAGAGAGAGACAGAGCATGAACGGGGGAGGGGCAGAGAGAGAGGGAGACACAGAATCTGAAACAGGCTCCAGGCTCCGAGCCATCAGCCCAGAGCCTGACGCGGGGCTCGAACTCACGGACCGCGAGATCGTGACCTGGCTGAAGTCGGACGCTTAACCGACTGCGCCACCCAGGCGCCCCCGTTAAAGAATTTTCTTAAACAAAGTTTAAAAAAAAAAGGCACAATATAGCCCTGTTGGTTAAGAAAGAACTTAGTCCCTGTGTCTGGTTTTGTTTTCCAGGTGGCATTGCATGCTTGTGGAGTGGCAACAGACATGGTGATTGAGCACTGCATCAAAACGCGGGCTGCCTTTGTCACATGCCCTTGCTGTTACGGTTTCATTCAGAACACCTCAAAGTTTAATTTTCCAAAAAGGTGAATTTTAGTGTTCTACCTAAGGCACCAACGTGGGGAATAAAGTAACATACAAAACTCATTCGATACGAAGCTGCAGTGAAATTTCAGTTTTGAGCTCATTTTGTCTTTCCCCAAAGGCAGGTATTATTTATAAATTATATAGGGAAAAGACGATCTCCTCTATGGCTTCTCCTTGACTTTTCTCTGGATCCGGCTCCAGAGAACGCATTTAGAAGCAAGTCTATCTAAGAGTGAACTGACTAGGAGTCTGATGGCTTCGGCACTTCTCGTCACCTGCGAGAGGCAGTAGGTGTAGTGGTTGAGTGCGTAGGACCTGGAAATCTTCTGCCTGGGTGCAAAAATCGGCTCCTCAGACCTTTACACGTTGTTTCACCTCAGGCAATTTTTCTTCAACTCTTTTTGCTTACGTTTTCTATCTACAAAATGGAGGTCATAACAGCAACGTCCTCACAGTTTATGTAAGAATTGAATGATCTATGTGTAAAGCACTTAGAAGCAGCATAGAGTAAGCATTCAATAAAATGTGAGCTGTTGCCAGTTACAGTAGCAGCAATAGTATTTATTTATTTATTTGTTTGTTTGTTTATTTATTTATTTATTTATTTATATTTAAATCCAAGTTAGATAACATACAGTATACTCTGAGCTTCAGGAGTAGAACCCAGTGATTCATTTCTTACCTCTGACACCCAGTGCTCATCTCAATAAGTGCCCTCCTTAGTGTCCATTTAACCCATCCCCCCTATTTTATTTTTTTAAGCTAATGTCTTTACTTATTTTGAGAGAGAGCTAGAGAGCAAGCAGGGGAGGGGCAGAAAGTGAGGGAGACAGAGGATCCGAAGTGGGCTCTGTGCTGACAACAGAGAGCCAGATGAGGGGCTCCAACTCATAATCCATGAGATCATGACCTGAGCTGAAGTCAGACACTTCACTGACTGAGTCACCCAGGTGCCCCTGATCATTTTTAAGATAGAATAGATTAAATACGTTAGTTTTGAAAATTCTATCCCATAATGTATCAAAAAAAAAAGCCTTCTTGATCATTTGCATGATTACTTTCAAGAAATATTGGAAAATTTCCATCAGAATTTATACTTATAATAGCTTTCTTTTACTTTTTGAATTTTTTTCTGTATTTCATTATTTTGTTGTTTACCACAATTTGCTACTAGTTGAGAGAAAACCAAAGAATTTTGGAAAAGCAAATAATAAAATATAACTTCAGGTTTATGCAATAGCTGAAATGTCTCTTTATTCTGAACCTATACAGATAAAATGTTTGTTTTACAACCCATCAAGAAATCTGTAAGTCTAGCACTATAAAGGTTCTTAAGAATGCTAGTTTGAGTTATTCAGCCTGCGGTTTCACTTAATTGATTTTAAAATCTTACTTTAGTGTCTGTCAACGTTTTCATATCTCTGTAAATTTATTGATACTTTCTCCTTTTGTCATTGGAAAACTACTCCTCGGCCATTATCCCCCTCCCCTAATCACCCCAAGGTCAGGTACCAGACAAGTAGGGACAGCCCTGATCTCCAAAGCCACTGACCTTATTCAAGCTAGCCAGTCCTAAGCTTGCCCATCCTGCCTTGCCATCCCTTCCTGTGGAATTCCCTAATAAAGGCTCCTGCCCACATTTTATCCCACTCCCTCTGCCTTCTAACCAGCCTGGTACTTTCCCATGTGGCCCTGTGTGGGATACCTTCTCCTCTGGGGAACTGTGAGGAAAAAACTCTCTTTCCCATGGCAATCATCCCCTCATCTGTTGGCTTCAGCACCCCTGAATAGCAGTAAACCCTACGTTTTAAAGCACCTGGATCTGGGGCGCCTAGATGGCTCAGTCAGTTAAGCATCTGACTTCACCTCAGGTCGTGATCTCATGGTTTGTGAGTTCAAGCCCCACATCCAGCTCTCTGTGCTGCCTGCTTCAGGCCCTCTGTCTCCCTCTCCCTCTCTCTCTGCCCCTCCCCAGCTTGTGTGAGTGGGCACACATGCTCACTTGTGCACGTGTGCTCTGTTTCTCTCTCAAAATAAACATTAAAAAAAAAAAAGAAAACACCTGGATCTGTGTGCACCCATGTGGGAAAGAGAAAAGCAAAATGGTTGTGTGTCTCTAATAGTCTAAACAAACAATCTTTGAAAAGTTCTTTAAAATTAATAACATACTGATAGCATGCCTTTGGCTTTTCTTAAAGACATTTCAAACTGGTATAGTTTTTAGTTTAGGATAGCATTATGTACTCCTCAGATAAAATATGCATTTTTGTTTATATTTTCTTCTATGTAGAAATATAGATGGTTCTATTCCTAATCTTTGGTTTCCCTACTATTTAAAATAATGACTCTTTTTTCCTTTCTATTTCAGTGAACAATTCAAGAAAACTTTATCGTACAAGGTAACCTCAAAAATTTCTAGATGTCTTTCTAATATACTTTTTATTCCTTCTTTATGTTTTTGCTCTCTCAAATTTCTAATGGGATATGTAACCTATAGTTACCTTAGAATTACTCATTAACATCTAATACGGTGTCGGGGTGGGGGGGTTGCTTTCTTTTGGGGTGGCTTTTTTTTGTTTTGCAAATCAAGATTAATGTCCAAATAGGTGGCAAGATTTGTGAAGGGTCTGAGAGTTTACCCTGCAAGCTAACATGTTAGCCTGCCACAGTTTCATGGATGCTGGCAGATAGGAGACTTCTGAGTCAGAAACACAGAGTAGCAGCCAGACTATCATCATTTTTGCACTGGCCTCCTGAGACCCAGTTCCCACTGGGCAGCACAAAAAGGGCCCAGTGACACCCTCACACACAGTGAGTTGCATTACAGGAGAGGAAAGCTGAGCTTAGAAAGCCAGATGTCTTAAGATTTAATCTTTAAACCCTTTGCTCCAGAGGGAGACAGTATGTAGTTTGCAAAGCTGCTCCCTATATAAACATCTTTGAGAAGAGGATCTAGAACACAGGCAAATTTTTCTGTAAAAGGTCAGATGGTTATAAATATTTTGGGTTTTGTCAGCCACTTAATAATCTCCCACCAATTATACTTTGTCCTGGTCATTGTTGCTTTTGTTGTTGGTGGTTTACAATCCTTTAAAATTGTAAAGACCATTTGTAAGTTGAAAGCCATACCAGAAGAGGTCATAGGCTGGATCTGGCCTGTGGGCCACCATTTGCCACCCCCTGGTCTGGAACCAAGGGCACGAAGAAGGCATGAAGAAACACAAGAGACCCATGGAGAATTGTCTCTCAACAGTAGTCAGAACATTACATAGTTTTGAGTCACCACTCTGAGCAAAACAGTTTTCCAGCTTTCTAAATATCACTGGCTAACTAATTGGTCCATAACATGGCATGATGCAATACAAGAAATGGGGATGAAATTTGCCAGAAACACATAAATAATCCTATTAGAACTTGATAAATTACTTAGATTCTTAGTTCACTTCTTGCACATGTATAAAAATATATGGTCTCATTTTGTGTGCCAGCACGCATCTTTCAAGATTTTTCCTTCTCCATCCAACAGTGAAGGAGTGAGGGACTACTTGTACCACCTTGGCACGTTTATCTCCTTCACCTCTGTCTCCCACCCTCTCCTTTCCCCTCCCACCCCCACATCTGAGCATACACAGATACCTATGGAGGGGAGAGGAACTTGAGTGTTCATGCTTTCATCCAGAACCAGACTTTTCTGGTCTTTCCCTATTGGATTTAAAGTTTGTATGTCTTAGGGAACTATAGGGTTTTGAGGGACACATTAGGACCCCAGGAACTTTATTTTCATAAGACTCAAAACACCTCACCTTTCTCTTACAAGGCCCTGCCAGCCTGCCAGTAAAATAGACAATGAGTTGAAAAATAAACACAAATTAGGTCCCCGTTTTTAATCCATCTTTGAGGGATGACAGCTAAAAGCAAACTGAGAGGATGTGTGGAAAAACCTAGGGCAGTGGAGACACAAGGTGCCACAGTCTCGCTGGCTAGAAAAGAATACAAAATTTCTAAATAATAGAGACAGGGCACCCAGTCTCTTCCAGAGAACAGAAAACTCAATAGTACCTAGTTCATCTTTGTCTCCCCTTTCTCCCACACCCCCAAAAGCTGCTTGGCCACCAGCCCTTTTGAGGGTCTGGTATAAAAGCTCTGGAGAGAAGTCTCAGCTTCTTGGATACTGTGGCAAGATGGTACCTCAGTATTTCTTGACTTAACCGTGATGGGTGGCCTGCCAGCCAGAATTAAGTGCAGGTAGTGCCCATATATATTGAGAGTCACTCTGGCCGCGTTTTTCTCCACAGTTCAGTTCACCAGCAAACCTTTACTGACTTCCTACTATGTGCTGTCCCCTTTCAAAGTTTAACTTCTATTGGGGAGAACACATACACAAATAATTCCAGTAAAATCTGGTGATGCTTATAAGGACAAGAGAAACAAACCCCATCTGAGATGATTGCCTCACCATTAAATGACTTTTAATTTTCAAATGCCATCAAGACAAAGGGCATGCTTTTTCTTGCCTTTTCTTCAAATTACATCATTCTAAATCCTTCTTGTGTCCCTTTGTTGATGCCAGTTCATGGCTGCTTAATAAAAGTTATTCACTTGAACCATTTTATTAGTGTCCTACCCATTGGCCACGAAATTTTATAGTGAGCATTACAGTGTTTTTTTTTTAATAATGCATAAAATTTGAGACAGAGGTAACCCCTCAAAAAGACCTAACATCACACAGTCACTTCAATTACCTTATTAAAAAATGGAGGCCTCGATTGAATGTACAAAAGACTAAGGGAACAAAGAGGGATCAGAGTTCAACCGTTTGCTAAGTTGACAGGTGAGATCACTTACACCCTTGGAAACTGCAGCTGTTCTGAATGAACAGTTGTCATGGGACATTGAAGTCATCGCCACTCCGCCTGATCACTCACCTGTGGCTGCTTGCAGATTTCATAGTGCCTTACAGACTCATCAGCTCTCTGTCGCTATACAGCCTTGTTCTTTTTTGCATTAAGGCAGTCTTTCCTAAAATTAAGCAGAACAACCCTTTCTCCCACTCTCTCAAGTCATTGTTATGGTTGGCCTGAAACCCGAAATCGATACAGCCCCAGAAGCCTTTGGGAGTGAGAGGAGACAGAGTGAGCCAGCCTCCTCTCCTCCAAAGGGACAAAGGAAGAATCTAGAAAAGCGTAGGAGTAGCCAGCACTTTGCTGGGTATCCCAGAGAACTACAGAAACCACAGACAGTGATGATCTTCTACAGTATGTTAGTAGGAAGAAAAACCACTGAGACTGTCTTCTTGGAGCCACTAACCCGAACCCCAACCCTAACCCTAACCCTAGCCCCACGTTCCTGAGATTCAATTTTATTACAGGAAAAATACAAGTGAATCTTAGGTCTTTTAGTTTAACACATGATAATCACAAATTGTAACTATATTTGAGCTAAGAGCAACTAGTGAAACGGCCCTGAGGATTTTCCTTGCACCTGTTCCTAAGAACTGCATCTGAGGAACAGTCTGCTTGAAGGGAAAAAGTTACTGACTGCCATTTTCTGAAAATGTGTTTCTTTTAGAAGTATCATGTATGCAGTACTTTATTCAATTAAAAATGAGTGGTTTTTATAATTTTCACAATTTTGAGGCAGAAAAATAAAATAGACTCACATCCTATTGCTTTATCTTTTAGGAACACATGATTCTGTGCAGATTTGCAGATCAGACAGCTGTCCAGCTTCCAGCCCAGCGAAGGCTCATAGGTATGTGTTTTCACAGAGCAGCTGGTAAGTAGATTATATACAATATGCCTAGGAATGAATGGACTGGCTCTATATGGGGAAAACTGGTCCATTTATCAACAAGGAACTAAAGTTTGTTTTTCCCAGAAAAGGCAATCCATATTGAAAAGAGCTTTGTAACTGTAAGAGTATTTTATCCCATTTTTGTTAACATTAATACTTTTAAATTCATTTTCAATATTTGTACATTGTGTAGAATTATGTTCTTACTGTTATGAACAAACTGAAGGATCTGTCAAAAGCCACACAGGAAAATAATAAAGATGGGAAAATCAACTACGCATGCCAAAATTAATGCATTAAAAAATATGTAAGCAAGGATGATAACGTTTTCTTTCTTGGTAAATGTATACTTGTGTATTATTAATCATACACCAGTTTATTTGACATCTGTAATAGTAAGCATTACCTTGGAATTGGAAGACCTACAATAACATTTCAAGTTTAAATAATGAATTTAAAGTCTTATCCAAGACTTTGCTTTAGAAAAAGAAATCGCATTTAGATGGACAACAGCGACTAACAGTGCACATTTAAGCATTGAGCTAAATGCCCTTACCCATCATCTCAGTAAATTCTAATGAAAATACTTATGGGATATGTACTTTTATTTAGACTTTACAGATGAAGGAACTAGGACAAAAGCCTGTCCAGGATCCTTTACCCAGTAGATGATGGAGCCACACTATGAACCCAAATTATTTGATTCCAGACATGAAGCTCCTATCCACTTTTGCAGTGCCCCCCAGTTATGGAGTCACATCACTGGAAGGCTGGATTCCAAAATTAGGGCTTGAGATGATTGAATGGAGTCAAAAATAAAGCCCCACATTGAAGGCCATCATAGTATATTGGAAAACAGATGGCTATTTCCTTGAGCACCAGATGTGGTAATTAGCTTACATCCAGGAACTGTATTGTATGAGAAGTAGTTATCTTTAAACTCTAAAGTCAAAGTCAGCATAGCAAGATACACACAGTGAGAGAGGCATTTGAGACCTGAGGATGAAGGAAGAAGTGATTTCCTTCTCTTTCTCACACTCTGGAGCATAAACATATGGAAAAAGCTCTTCCTCTTTCCTGCATGCAACCTCTGTCCGTTTCCCACTCTTTTTCTCCTCCTCCGCTCCCTATTCCCAACACTTTGAGTTCATCGAGTGTACATTTGAATGTTCAGGGAGCGCTGGAAGGGAAGTTGCTGGAGTTGAACAGGAGGAGTAGCATCTGGCATAATCACTGGCATGAGGGGAGGGAAAGTCAGGTTCAAAGTCATAGACTCCATCAAACTTCAGCCTCTGTACTTTGCACGGGGCATACTTTTGTTCTATGAACATTTTAGGAGGCTTCCCAGGCCCCAAAAGGTAGACTACCAACAACTGAATTTCAGTTGTAAAGATACTTCAACATGTGAAAACATGAGATTCTTCTACGTAATAGAAAAGGAAAAATTAACTGGACTGGGATCCAAGCCAAGGATAAATGAACTGCAGTGTAAGTCCAGGGTGGGTACTGAAGGAATGCAGGGCATCTATTCTGACAGAGAATGTTTCATTTTTAAACTTAAGAGTAGATGGGCGTGGGGGGAACCTTTACAGATGTCTTAAAGGACAAACAGTATTTTAAGAGAAACGTCAGCCACACGGATGTTGATGAACAGAGGGTGATTTCACCTGAATGGAATTCAAGACATCTCTCTTTATATCATTTCATTTCTAACATAGCTCATCCTTTTTGGCATAGGGGCTTTTAAGGAAAAAGTACAAAATAAATATTTTAAACCTGAGTGTCTTGTTGCCAATTCTTACCTACACATTTCACCCTCCACTGTTTTTCTGTCTTCCATAGACAGGGTTCTTCTGTCTTCCATAGAACTTCTCTGTTTCAGTTATCTGGCTTCACTTCTGAAGCTGTGTAAGTCTAGCAGTTTCTGCAGACATTCAAGTAAATTATTTAAAAAATAATGTTCAGTCATTATTATAATTAGGAGGGAAAATGGAATGAAGTTCTGCATAGTCAGTAACCTGTTGGAGGATGAAGTTCATATATTGAATTTAGAGGAATTGAAAGAATAAAAGTAAACCATAGCTTTGAATATATTCAACTTCAAATCATTTTTATTTCCAGACCTACCTTTAACATAGAAATTAGCATTGGCCAAAGGAACACAAATTAGCTGCTTTGCCTGCCAGGCAGGTTTTCTTTTTTGTTTTCCAAAGATTACACAGAAAATTGAATACCACTATTTTACAGGGATGCAGGAGTTCTGAAAATTGATTATATTACACTCAACCTGAAATAACCAGCACACTAAGAATTTTCGCAAATATTTTCCATTTCTCATTTTCCTTGTCCTAAAAATTCCAGGTTCAAATGTAGTATGTCTTTCAGATGTCTCATTGTTAGCATGATACTTCAAATGTTATTAAAGATAGATGTTAGTTTTCCTTAATATTACAGGTAATATATTTTCATAGGGAATGCAGAGACCAAGTCTTTAAGTGTACTTTTAACCAAAGTGGGAAATAGGATCTGTAGTCTATATTTAGATTTATTTATGAATACATATTAAAAAGTGAACATTCTGTAAACCATTAGCAGACACAAATCTGTGAAATGTCATATGTGATTGTCTTGCATCCATACCGATCAAGAATGAAGTTGAAAGAGACCAAATGGGGCTTGGGAACAAATAGCATTCCCCATGTACTTGTGGATTTTATCACTGTGTAGAGTCCCTTAGACAAACTGAAATTGCACTGTTTGATGTAGGGTGTCTCATGATACCATTTTTCTGTATTTCAGGAAAACAGTGCATGTGCCTGGTGGATCTGGATCGAGCAAGAGCTGCAGAAGAACGTGGTTACTCCGTTCAAGTAATATCCATGGAGCCGGAGAGCTGCTCTCCCAAAAATAACATGATCGTGGGAGTCCCCATTTAGAAGGAGATATTCCCATTTGATGTTTTGCCATCCGTTTTCATGATGAAAGCCCAGTGGCATTTAGGAGGTTCTTGGCATAACTAGAAAACAGCATTAGCCATCTTGAACTTATTGTGCTCAGGAAGGAGAGCAGCAGGAAAATCATGGAAGAAAGGCTGCCTGCAAAGCATCACAAATGCTCTTGTAATGTATGATTAAAGGACCGCTGGTTTTCATAGTGAGAATCCCCTGAAGTCCCAGCTGCCAACAGAATAATACTCGGTAGTGGAGGTTCCATCCCTAGAATAACAATTTCCTTCTCAGCTCACAGCTTTTCTGATCTTGCCAATGTGATGTTCAATTCAAAACAATGAATCGAAGCCTTTATAATCATTGCAGCCTTTGTAACCATTTAGATATTCAAATGGAGGCCACAACTAGACTCAGTGGGGTTTGCTGGTTGGCTGGTTATATTTTTAACAACTGGTCTTTTTCTATAATTTAAAAAAATATCTCATCAGGCAATTACAGTATGGTTAACTTTTTAAGCTAGGGTGAGTTGGATTTGTATCTCATTTCATACACTTCCTTGAGTATATTTCCCATAAATTACCAAATGAGATCATCACTGGTTCAAACATTTTATATGAAGACATAAAATAATTGCAGCAAATTTCCCATTATGGAAACATGTAACTTGGACATAAATTCTAACTAATCAGTAAACACATTGATCGATTGTTTCAAATTTATAAATAATTATTGAGGATCCATTGTTTTCAAGACCTGGCCTACATTCTTCTAAGGGTACAAAGATGAGTTACAAGAAACATGATGCCTTGTCTATGGAATAATCATGAAAAAGAAAAATTAACGAATTAGTTAAGTTCTGTATATCATAATATAATGTATGGTCACAAGATTTGTTTTCCAGGTATCATATCTTTTAGTTACGTTATTTTGGTAAGACGTATTGAATATAGATTGGAGGTGGGAGGAGGGCAGAATTTGGAAGCTTATTTGAGTATTTCTCCCTTCTCACATTCTCCTATTGCACTAGCCAAAGTTTTGAAAGACAGATGGCATGTCCTTTCTCACATGCTATTAATTATTTAACTTCTACATGTCCTAGGTTATTCCATCTGAGATGAGATTTATTTCATTGATTTTGATGTTTTCAACCCCTGTATGACACATACCAAAAGGAAAAAGAACTTTAATAAACAACTCTTTCCTCAGTGTGGGCTAAAATGTAGGAATAATTTATTCAGAGGAGGGAGGGATGAATTCTTGTTTTCTGAGATAAAATTTAAGAAAAGAGTTAATCATCAGCCCTGAGTATTTTAGTCATTTTTACCTATAGACACACCATGCTCTTTTATCCTGGGCTTTCTTTTTTAAATGAAGTTATAATTTACAGACAATAAAATAACAGATTTTAAGTGTCTAGTTTGAGAAGTTTTAACAAACTGCCATGCAACTGCTACCAGAAATAAGATATAGAGTATTTCCACCAGCCCAGAAAGCTCTCTGACATCCCTTTCTGTTCAGTTTCACCTACCCCACAGACAACCTCTTTCTGATTTCTATCACCCTCTATTTTTTCTGTCTGTTTTCGTCTTTCATATAAATTAAATCATTTAGTATGTAGTCTTTTGTGTCTGGCTGCTTTTGCCCAACATGGTATTTTTTGGGAAATATCCACATTGTTATGTATATCAATAGTTTCTTCTTATTCTTAAGTAATACTCTATTATATAAATTTATCAGAATGTATTTATTCATTCTCCTATTGGTATTTATTTGGATTCTTTTCACTTTGAAAATATTACAAATAAGGCCTATGAATATTTTTGTACAAGTCTTTTTGTAGACATATGTTTTCATTTCTCTTGGATAAATACCTAGTAGTAGAATTGCTGTGTCATTAAATAAATGAATGTCAATTGCCAAACAACTTTCCAAAGTGGTTGTACCATTTTATATTCCCACCAGCAATGTATAGAAATTCTAGTTCCCCACATCCTCATAACATTTGATATTTCAGTCTTTTTTGCTTTAACCATTCTAGTGGACATAAAATAGTATCTCATTGTGGTTTTAATTTTCATTTCTCAGATGACTTAGTGACATTAAGCATCATTTGCAAAGTTAATGTTTAAATCTTTTACTCATTTTTAAAATTAGGTCATTTGTCATTTTTTATTGATGGTTTATAAAAAGTGCTTTATATATTCTGGTTAAGAGTTCTTTGTCAGATATATGTATTGAAAATGTTTCTCCCAGTCTGTGGCTTATCTACTCATTTTCATAATGATTGTTTTAATTTTGAGGAAGCCTAATTTAAGTGTTTTTACTGGTTAATATTTTCTGTGTCTTCTATAATAAATCTTTACCTACTCTGGCATAATGAAGATTTTTCCTGTGTTTTCTTATAGAAATGTTACGGTTTTAGCTTTATACATTTAGGTCTATGACCCATCTCAAATCAATATTCACATAGAGGTAGGTAGGTTTTGAGGAATATACATTTGTTTTAGCACCATTGATTTAAAAACCTTTTCTTTTCCCATTGGATTGACTTGGCAACTCAGTTGAAAATCAATTAATATATACGTATGAGTCTATGAAGTCTTTAGTTTGTTCCATTAATTTTTTTGATTACTGTAGCTTTATAGTAAGTCTTGAATGCCAGTTTTCTTTTTCTTTTTTTAAAGATTTTAATTTTAAGTTATCTCTATACCCAGTGTGGGGCCCAAACTTACAACCCAGAGATCAAGAGTTGCACCCTCTACTGACTGAGCCAGCCAGGCGCCCCACCAATTTTATTTTTCATTGTCCATATTGTTTTGTTGTTCTAGATCCATTGTGTTTCCATATAATTTTTTTTAATTGGCTTATCAATTTCCTTAAAACAAAAATAGCCTGCTGAGAATTTTGGTATTGTCTGGATCTTTAGATCAGTTTAGGGGAAATGAACATATTAACAATACTGGGTCTTACAATCTATAAACCTAATATATCTTGCCATATATTTAGATCTTCTTTACTTATGTCCACTAATATTTTATAATTTTCAATATAGATGTTTTATTATTATTTGATAGTTTTGATGCTGTTACCTAAGTTTTTTACGTGTTGTGCCACTACTCAGAATAGCCTCCTCTTATCCCTCCCATTAACTTAGGCTCATTCACCCTTCTGCTCTTAGACCTGACCTCCCAAGGGAAGCCTTTCTTAATTTCCCTGGAGTTAGGTACCTGTTACAGAATGTGTGCCATCTGGAGGAGTCTTCTTCACCCACCCCAATTGACTCAAAGCACCCCCCTCCCAAAGACCATATGTTAAGTATGGAGAATAAAAAAGGAAGTGACTCCACTGTTTTCCCACCCTTGTTCTCAGGCGTGGAATTCTCCAACTGTGATGGCTGTGGCTAGTCATAGATATGGGTATTAATGATTGCCCTTAGGGCATGAGTTTTCTGTGTAAATCCTTTCCAAGGCTCCTTCTCAGCCAGGGCAAATAAAAGAGGTTGGATGCTGGCAGCAGGAAGGTTGTTGCAATGACAACAATCCCAGCAAGTGACCTGGTTTCACCCCTACACTTGTCGATCAAAAGCAAAGCTGCTCCTCACTGATCTCTCTCCCCCACAGTTGTAATATTAGAAGCCAGAGATCATCTTTCATTGACTTTCAAGCCTGGCTCAGAGATAGAGATGTATAATTATTAATGACTAAACAATTTTATTTAGGGAGACATTTCAGACATACTAGAAACCAAAATGTTTTCAGAGCACACATGCAAAATAGCATGTGAATAACAATAATTAAACATTTCATTTCATTCTCAAGATTCTCACTGCAGGTGTTATCCTCTCCATGGTTCAAGAAAATTGCCATTAATAGAATTTCCACATATACATGTTTTTCTATTGGCTTTCATAATAAAGTTAGAGATATATTCCTGTGGAAGCAATATAATTAAATCATTAAAAAGGAAGCAATACTTTTTTTTTAAGTTATAATTTTTAAAAAACAGATTCTCGGGGTGCCTGGGTGGCTCAGTCAGTTAAACGTCCCACTTTGGCTCAGGTCATGATCTCACAGTTCATGAGTTCAAGCCCCGCGTCAGGCTCTGTGCTGACAGCTCAGAGCCTGGAACCTGCTTAAGATTCTGTGTCTCCCTCGCTCTCTGCCCCTTCCCCACTCGTACTCTGTCTCTCTGTCTCTCAAAAATATATAAACATTAAAAAAATTTTTTAAAAACAGATTCCCAATACAAAGTAGTTAGGCATTTTTTTCATGTTTATTTTTGAGAAAGAGAGAGAGAGAGAGAGCAAGTGGGCAATGAGCAGAGAGAGAGAGATAGGGAGACAAAATCCGAAGCAGGCTCCACACTGTCAGCACAAAGCCCAACATCACAGGCTCACACTCATGAACCATGAGATCTTGACATGAGTTGAAGTGATTGAGCCACCCAGGTGCCCCAGTAGTTAGGCATTTTTGAATAGATATTTTTTATACACCAGAAATACATGTCTTTAGAAGACATGGCTAAACAAAAGGAAAATTTTTTACATCACTGTTACTACTTTGCTTTATATCTTCGTAGACTTTGCTCTATACACACACAGACACACAGAGAGATGTAACAAACACTAATTCAGTATTTAATATTTGCTAGGCACTATTCGAAGTCCTGTGTTAATAATAACTCATTTGGAATCCTCATAATGACACTAAGAGCTAGATACCATTAATGATCTCATTTTATAGAAACTAAGGCCAATGTTTCACTGGAAGAGCAGACCCAGATATGAACTCCGCTAGTAATTGGGAGAGCTTAGAATCTATTTCAGGCTCTTTAGCAATCCTATTGGGATTGGCTGAGATATGCTATAGTAACAACATCTCTCTGCCTTTTGAATTTCTACATAAGAAAGATGTATTTTTCACTTGTACTATATATCCATCCAAGTCAGCTATGACTCTGCACCACATTATCTTTACACCTGACCAAGAAGACTTTTAGGAAACTAGCTGGTCTCATGGAAAAGGAAAACAGACGTGGCAAACTACCAGCTAGCTACTGCTCAGATTCTGCTCAGATGTGATATACTTCACTTCCCTCATTTTGTTGACTAAAGCAAACTACACAGCCCCTCCAGCATTTTACAGAGTGGGGATGTACAACCTTGGTGGAGGTTGGTTACAGATAATTGCAAACAATAATGTACCACCAACAGTGTAGTTGAAGGAGGAAGAGAAGAGGAGGAAAAGGAAAAGAAGAACAGAAAGAAAAGGTCATTGCATCTTCCAGTTTAGAAATAGAGATTCTGAATGCAATTGGAGTAGGGCATTTTATTGAATCCATCAAAGAGAAAAGACATGTACTACATGCCTTGTTCTGTGGACCTTTCATACTTACTTTTGGAAAAGAACTTTCCAGAAAAACACTGAAAGGAGTTATTTTCTATTATTATACAAGATTGGAGAAACTTTTATTAAATTGGAGTTTCAGATTTGCAAATTCTGCATCATATATCAAAGTGCTTGATCTGTAATGCCAACTATTCCTTTAGGTAGGTATGAGCTTTTATTCCTACGAATGTATGATGATTCGTATTCCTACACCCTTAACCAGGCATTATCAGATTTTTGCTTTAATTAGATGGGCAAAAAATGCTATTTTGTTTTGATATTCATCCTTGAAATCCTTCATGTGATTGCATACTTTTCACATGGTTATTGACAATTTATATTTTGTGAATTACCTATTCATCAATTCATTAAATTAATCAACACATCTATTGATCTCTTGCTTTGAGGCCAAGTATTGCATCCATATTTCTTTTGTGTGTGTATGTTGTTTTTTGTTTTTGTTTTTTGAGAGACAGAGAGAGAGAGTGCAAGCAAGCCAGGGGCATAGAGAGAGAGAGAAAGAGAGAACCCCACAAGGGGCAGAGAGAGAGAGAGAGAAGCGAGGCTCACTCAAAGCGGGGCTTGTGATTTCACCCGAAGCAGGGCTCATGCTCACCCAATGTGGGCACAAACTCACCCAAAGTGGGGCCCGAACTCCGGAACTGGGAGATCATGACCTAAGCTGAAGTCAGGTGCTTAACCAGCTGAGCCCCCCCATGCACACTTGCATCTATATTTCTTACTCATTTTTCATCTGGTACTTTAATCTTTCATATAAAAATTAGTAAAGGTTTATTAATAGATTAAAGACTTTTTGTTAATTGTATTACATTTTTTTAAATTGGCCTTTATGGAGGAAGTTATTGTTTTTGTTTTGCTACTAAGATTTCAAAATACAGGAACACCTGGGTGTCTCAGTCAGTAGAGGGTCTGACTTTCAGCTCAGGTCATGATGTTTCTAGGTTCAAGCCCCTCTGTGCTGACAGCTCAGAGCCTGGAGCCTGCTTCACATTCTGTGTCTCCTTCTTCCTCTGCCCCTCCCCTGCTCATTCTCTCTTCCTCTACCTCTCCTTCAAAAATAAATAAAAATTAAAATAAAATAAAATAAAATAAAATAAAATAAAATAAAATATTTAAATACACATTTGGTCACATATGTCACTCTTTTCCTTGTGATTTCTGGTGAGAAAGATTTTTCCCACCCCGTGATTTAAAAATAGCCTGCTATATTTTTGGTATTCTAATTCTTTAATAGTTTTAGTTTTTACACTTAAATCTGAAACCCAGCAAGTATTTCTTCTGATGGGTGGTTTGAGGTCGAAATCTAATATTTTCATATTAGTTACTTTCACATATCATTATACAAATCCAACTTTTACCATTGATTTGAGAAGCGTTTTGCATACTAAGTATACTTGGGATATTTTTCACTTTTATTATTATCTATTGAATTCTTGTACCAGAATCATGCTCACTAAATTATTATAGCTGTATAATACATTTTGACATAATAGGGTAAATTTCATTTTGGATGGTAATATAAAAGGTTTATGACCTGAGACACAGAGAAAGTTGTGAACTTCTTCTGAAATTATACCCTGTAGTTCAAAATAGACACACATTTTCCTAAAGAGGGGGACCATAGTTTTAATTAGACTTTCAAAAGGATACATGACCACAAATAACAGTAAGTATCACTGATCTAATGGAAGGGGAAATGTAATAGAATTCAGTGTTCTGCACTAAAGAATTAGCCACACATTAGAATCTTTTTTCAATATTTACAATAAAAGAATCATTATTTACTTTTTCATGGTGCTCTAAAGAAGCCAGGTTTTAATCATTTGTGTTCGTTCACTTTTACATCTAGTTTATGTGACCCAAGTAACAACAGTTTATAATCAAGCAAGTAAAACCAAAATCTAGCAACACACAGCAGAGAATATTACTGGATGACTGATCTGAAGGGCCCTGAAAATTTCTATGATATGAGTCAGATACTGTGTCAGCATCTGTCACTTCCTAGAAGAAGGCTTTCTGCCCAACTAATCTGAAGTGGCCTCTCCTACTTCCTCTGGCTCCCCATAATACATCTGTGTGTATCTGTTACATGTTCCTCAGTAGAATCTAAGCTCCAAGCAGTCTGTTCTATCCGTCATTATACACCTTCAGCATTTACTCCAAAGTCAGGCACACAGTAAAAATTCAGTAAATACTTATAGAATGAGTATTATATTTTAACACTTTCCACGGGGGCTAAAAATATATATGAGGCTTCCCTTCCTCTCTGCAGACATATATCCAGGCATCAGGCATGTGGGACTTTTGTATTGTTTTTTGGTTTGTGTTGTCTTTATTTTGTGTGATATCCTAAGATACATTTAGCAAATCCAATGCTAATGATGAGTAAGAAGTGACAGTTACCGCCTATGCCATCTGAATAGTTTTTATGAAGAAGTTATTTCCCTGTCCACGGAGCAAAAGGCAAAAGGGAATGTGCTTAAGCTAAAGTACGGAGATGAAGTGCTCAACAAATGTTAGTTTGATATTTTCCATGATGCACCTGCCCCAGCATTAGAGCATGGCTCAAATGAGGCGCTTCATAAATACCTGTGAAGTGAGTGATACTGAATGACCACACAGAAAGAAAACGGTGGAATGTGCAATCTGGAGGGAGATGCCATCTCTGTCACTAGAGCTGCTTCAATGAGAAAAGGGAAGCTTGCTCTTCACACATCTGACAACAGAGCTCAGTCACAGATCATTTCTCACCATCTGTCTGCATTTCAGTCTAAAACGGAGCATATGCAAAGCTTTGGAGTCCCACAGACTCTTTTTGCTGTACGATGCTTACTCCTGGGTATACAATAGCTCACTCAATTATCTGAGAATAATGGATAGTCTGGTATAATTTTGGAATGCAGCACATATTTTGTTGAGAACGACAACCATATCCCATAAGAAGCTCTCAAGAATTAGGAAAAAGTAAGCTAGAACTTCTTGGATAGGAAAGGAAATCCAGCGTAGGGGTAAAATTTTGCCATAGATAGTTAAAACCGTGGTGTCTATACTTAATCAACTAGGAGCTGACTACAATAGGAATAAATGTGAATTTTATGCATGATCAAATTTACTTCACTGCAAATTTTAAACGGTCATCTTGTATTTCTTGGATTTAATCATTTGATTCATATTAGATTCTTCATAAATCACCCACAGTTTTCTTTGAATTTAATGAGACTAAAAATACATCGTACATTTCTGGCTAAATGGCAACTGCCCTTTCCTCATCGCATTTTGAGTTTAGAACTCCCGCAGTGCGGAGAGACGGCAGTGATACTCTGGGTAGACGTCTAGCGGACTACTTGACGGCATGTGCACTGCTGAATGAAGAGCAGTCACTTCGGGAAAGCATCTGTGTGTTTGGGCACGTGAAAGGAGCTGGTGGGGAGAGAGGAAACAATGCATGTAAATGAAGATAGCTGGGTTTCCCCTCGGTCTCACCATACGAGAGCATCTGCACCTTATTTCCAGAATTAGACAACTAGAAATAGTTTATGTGGCCAAATTATTAATTCCAGCAACTTTAGTAAATTAAACTCCCAAAGTTTCTAACAGATCTGATTCGTACTGGAGTCAGTCTGATTTGTAAAAACATCCAGAGCAAGAGATCTTACCTTCTCTCTCAATAAATCTTTAGTGTATTTTCCATATCTCACCTCAAGGAAATTCATTTTAGCCAAATTCTTCATGCTGCACTTAAAATGCATCTCAGGTGTTTATGTAAGTGAAAAACAACAGCTGTGAACTACACTGTCCTTGTTTTAAATTTGAATATACTTCAAAAGTGTGACTTTGAACCCGTGTTTTCTTTATTATTGTTTGTATGGCATTGTCAGAATTAGCATCAGACTGAAGAGTCCTAATTTTGAGTCTTATTTCCTAAATCTTTCAATATTTCTAAGGCTCCCTTCCAAACTTCGCCCAATGTCCACCTCCTCCTTGACTGTAAATCTTGGATGCATTACAGAAAGAAGTAATCTGAACAGAATAATTAATGCCAATTACTCTCTTAATTATCTAAAGCTTCCTAAGTCTTGATGTTTTTGGCAGAGGAAGGCCTTGCCTTGTTCTTCTTCCTTAAAATAGTCTTGGCTATTCCTGCCCTTTTGCTCTTTCATCTAAAATTTAAGATCTGCTTGTCACGGTCCATGAAAAAGACTTATTGGAGCTGCACTGAATTTAGAGATTGCTTAGAGAAGAATTAACATCTCAACAATATCTAGTCTTCTTATTTCTGAACATGGTGCTACACATGAACAAAGGTAGTTACCTTCAATTCCAACTTTATCGTATACAGATTGCTGATTTTAGCAAACATTTTTTCTATATCTACCGAGGTGACCATCTGGTTTTTCTCTTTTTAATATATTAATGAGACTAATTCCAGTAATATATTTTTTTAATGTTAAAATGTCCTTGTATTCCTGGGAAAAAATTCAAATTTTAGCTCAAGGTATTTTTGCAGTTACTAATATTTTATCTATTTTTTGCTTATTTTTTATTTTAGAGAGAGAGGGAAGAGAGAACACAAGCGGGGGAGAGGGGCAGAGGGAAGAGAGAGAGAGAGAATCCTAAGCAGGCTCCACACTCAGTATGGAGCCTGACGCAGGGCTCAATCCCACAACCCTGGGATCATGACCTGAACTGAAATCAAGAGTTGGATGCTCAACCAACTGAGCTATCCAGACACCCCTCTAATGTTTTATTTTTAATTTGGTCATCTTTGTTCATAAGTGCTATTGTCAAATGATTATCGTGTTCTGATGTTATCCTGATCTGGTTTGGGTAGGAAGGTCAAGGCTACTCTAACACCATTAACTGATACATGAAAAATATTTTTTTATATTCTCTAGGACTGTTTTTATAAAATAGGGATTGCCTTTTTTGAATGCTTGGCTCATTGGCTTATAAAACCACATAGTATATTTGGGGACAAAATAATGGGAAAACATGCTCATTACATTTCTTTGATGATTATTGGTATATTCATATTTTCCATCTCTTCTTGAATTGCTTTTTCAAGGTGGTTGTTTGAAGATATTGTCTGAGTTAGCCTCTTTATTTCATTAGCTAGGCTGGTGATGAAAACTTAAAAAGAAAAATCTAGGCTTCTAACTGACTTTGAAAAACACCTTGTATTACTTTTTGACCCTCTAGCAATTTGTTTTCTCACCTAACAGTTATGCTGTCTGGACCATGTTTTCTAAATTTATTGCTTCATGCAACTGAATCAGCTAAACTTCCTAGAGCCAAGATAAATTAGAACTATCTCTTTTTCTTGATCTACCTGGGACTTTTATCCTAATAGATCAGGTTAGTCTGACAGTATTTATTCTTCATGAAGACTTGCTGGCAGCTATCAGCAAGGTGCTTGCAAGTTTTTTCTTTCAGTGATTTTTAAATGTATGTTTACTATACAGAATTTATACTCACATTGGTATAGTTTTTGGAGGTCTTTACTGTGAATATCATCAAGTGTGCTTTCCAAGAACAAATTTTAGAAGCACAGTAATAAAAAACAGACAATAGAATGGAATCTTGAATAGGTTCCTTAAAGAGGCACATTGTCCTTAAGACATGTGGAATGTAGGTAAAGAGAAATGGATACAAAATCCTGAGTGTTTTCCTATCTCCCCAGTCACAAATTAAAATGTACTATAAATTTATGTCACTGGTGAGAAGCATTAATGGATGGCTCTGATGATGTTCCAAAACAACTGAAAGAAGACACCAGTTGCCATCAGAAGAAAATTAAAAGATTATTATCAAATATGATGGGAGAGGAGGATCATCTCAATGGTTTCTTACCCCACCCTAGGCATTCCAGAGGAAAGGAGATATAGCAGCTGCTTCTGTTTTACAGTGGATTTGTATGGCTTTCATAGTGTGTATATGTGTGTGTGTGTGTGTGTGTGTGTGTGTGTGTGTTCAAGAGTTTCCTAGTTCTTAACTATTATAATTCACTCAATTTTTTTGGAAGAATTATTTCATGGATTGCCAGATTGCAGCCAAAGACCAAAGCCAGCCTTTTGCCTGTTATTACAAATAAAGTTTATTGGAACACTGCCATACTCTTTTGTTTATGTATTTTGTATGGGTTTTTTTTTTTCAGTAAAATGCAGTAGTTTCAATAGAGACTGCCCCTCCAAAGTCAATAATATGTAATCTCTTGCTCTTTAGAGAAAAAGCTTGCCTTTCCATGAATTAAATCATTAGATGTCAAAAAAATCCAGAGAATAGCTTAATATAGAGCAAGTGATCTTAAACTAGGGTTTATAAATAGGTATCTGGGGTCCATCATTCCAAGAAACAGTTTGTGTCATTTATTGTATATGTGCATTTTACTGGTTACAGGGTCCCAAGTCTTTCATCAAGTTCTCCAAGTGGTCTTGTGACTCAAAATGTATTAAGAACTAACGTTTTAGGTGAATATTGCTTTTTTGTTCTTTGGAAAGCTTGTGGAATGGGCTAGAAGAAAAAGAACTTCATAAAACTGACCCAACACAAGGAGATATCACTTTGTACCTGTTAGGATGGCTATCACCCAAAAGACAGAAGGATTGGTAAGGATGTGGAGAAATTGGAAACCTTTTACCCTATTGGTGGGAATGTGAAATGATTCAACCCCTATGGAAAACAGTATGGAGATTCCTCCAAAAATTAAAATAGAGCTACCACATGATCCGACAATCCCACTTCTAGGAATATACCTGAGGGAAACAAAATCCACTATCTCGGAGGGATGTTTGCACACCCACGTTCATTGTAGCATTATTCACAGCAGTCAAGATACAATGGTACATAATACATATACAACGGTACATGAATATACAAATGTACAATATACAATGATTTCTCCTTTAAAATGAAAGAACACTTATGATATATGACTACATGGATGAACCTGAGGATGTTGTGCTAAGTGGAAATAAGCCACTCACAGAAGGACAAATACTAAATGATTCCACATACATGGGTTATCTAAAATAGCCAAATTCACAGAAACAACGCAGAATGGTGGTTGTTAGGGGCTGGGGGCAAGAGGGAACCTGGGAGTTGCTGTTCAACAGGTATAGAGTTTTAGTTCTGCAAGATGAACAGGTTCTAGAAATCTGTCGTATATACTGTGCCTATAGTTAACAATACTCTATCATGCACTTAAATGTTGTTGAAGAGTAGGTTTCATAAGTGTTCTCATCACAAGAAAAAACCTGACCCAAGGTTTTTTTTGAAAGGATGGGAAAGTTGGTAAATAATGTTATCTAAGGGGTGTGTGTCTGTGTGTGAAAAACTTTTTATAACTCTCTAGAGCTAACTCTAAGTCATTTATTTCTATCAACTGTGTGCCACATACTGTTCGTGTCTTATTTTCACAACGTTTCCTGATGAGTATTTGTCTCTTGGTTTACAGATACATGAACTACAGCTGACAGGATACATAATTTATTCTAAACAACAGCGAGTAATAGTAAAGATGTGAATTGGAGTATGATTCTTAACACACTGTGCATCGCACACCCTGCTCACCAAAGACTCGTAAATTATCAGAATTGTCTATGACATGTAATTAAGGAATTTAATGCCAGCTTTAATTTGAGAAAAATCTTCCATTGTTGCTCCACTGAGAACCCCAGTCCTCAAGGTCCATTCCCACTGGATATGTTACACAGCTCTTTCCCTGAACTCAGACCGAAGAACTCACTGACTTTCCATAGTCTAGGGAAAATTTTCTTCTTGCCTGTGGCCTTCCTCAGAGTCATCCCTTTCTCTCTGCTCCTCGTCCCTGACACATAGCCTTGCCTTAACAATGAATACAGGCTTACAAAAAGGATAGTTGCTTTCAAGTTGCTCCTGTTTAAGACACTGAACAGACCCTTATGTAAAAAAAAAAAAAAATACAGGGGCACCTGGGTGGCTCAGTTGGTTGAGCATTCAACCAACTTGATTTAGGTCATGATCCCAGGGTCCTGAGATTGAGTCCCGAGTCAGGCTCCATGGAGCCTGCTTAAAATTCTCTCTCTCTCTCTTTCTCCCTCTGCCTCTCTCCTTCACTCATTCTCTCTCCCAAAAACTACAGGCTTGCTCGTTTTGTGTGTGCAGGGGCAGGAGTGGGGGTAATTAATGGGGGTGGGTAAAGAGAACCAAGCCACAAATGAATTTTTTTAAATACATTATGTTATGGTAGCCTTACTGGCAGGGAGAAGCCATTCAGTTCTTCGTGGGGGAAAGTGATGGATGGGAGCAGTGCTTTAAGAAATGGGAAACTCATGCATTTGCTTAGAATCAAGGTTTGGCCTTCTCACAACATAACACAGACTACCTCACAAGCAGCAGGAAGTGGTACTTCCAGAGATCTTGCTACTTTTGGCTGGAATACATGGGCTGAAGGAAATTAAGACAGGTAAAACAGATTACGTAATGAATATCCAGACTTAGAAAAGTGGGGATTTTATCAGGCAACAGGGATTATAAAGGCAAAGGAGGAACCTAATGGGGAAAGCATACTTTTCACTTGGTTTCAATCCACCATATTTTCTTCATCTTCAAAGTACACAAATTTTATGTCTATGGTGAATGCGGAAATTATTATGAAATAAAATTTGATTACTTGAAAACAATTGCAAATACACAGGTGGCAAACATTGCCCTTAAATTGCAACTTGCAAATGGAATGGAGTTGAATGGGCTTTCCCAGTGTCCATCCCCTGCCTTACACGTTTGTGCATGAGAAAGATAAATGAAAATAGTGGAAAATTTCCTCTATAAAATCACTAATGTATTAAACTACGCTTTGAAAAGTATAACTAGTATATTTCTTTGTGATACTAATGTTCCAATGCTACCTTTCCAAGTTAGGCATCCGTTTCAAGAAAGGCATCCTGCTTCCTGGATGTACAAATCATTTATACGATGTTCAATCTATCATTCTGTATTAAATTGCCTTTGGTCTTTTTATACCACTGCGCTGGAAGAACGTAAGGTCTTGGCAATGACATTTGTGCTTCCTAAAGTGGGTAACATCCCTTCTGGGTAACCTTTTGTGAAATCACATGGACTAACACTGCTTGTCATCCTCTAGGCAATGACATTTGAGCCGCTGCTGTTTCATCACACAATCTCAAAGCCAATTACTCATCCAGGTTTTCAGCAGCATTAACGACGATGACTGTTTTCTTGCTGACTTTATAAAATGTATCTTGGCATTTTCAATTACCCACATATTCAAGAAGACAAGCTTTTGTGTGAGTGTTGACTCAGGCCCACCGCCGTGCTGATGATAGAGGTCCCGTGACCATACAGTCAACTCCCATTAATAAGGGAATATTCGGCACATATGCTGAATCAGTTTTTTAATCCTATTATTTTAATCACCAGAGTAAGAGTCTCCATTATTCTTACTAAATTAGTGGAGCAATTTACAGCTAACCCAAAATACCTTTTTTTTTTTTTTTGTATTAGATTTGGCTCCTTGCTTAAAATTTACTACTCATAATATAATAACTGATTAGAGGGGGAGGCAACATAAAAGCATGTTAAGTCTTGCAGCTAGAACTTAGTTAGAAAATAAAAACTTGTTTGCAACTCAAAACAGGGTTTAGATTTGAAAACAGTCATGAATCCACAAATAGTCTTTGTATAAAGAATAGAGCATGGTTTCTGTGTCTCCCTCTCTCTCTCTCTGCCCCACTCTCACTCCCGCTCTCTCTCTTTCTCAAAAATAAACATTACAAAAAAAATTGTTTTAAGGGGTGGGGGATGCCTGGGTGGCTCAGTCAGTTAAGCATCCGACTTTGCCTCAGGTCTTGATTTCGTGGTCCGGGAGTTCGAGCCCCGCGTCGGGCTCTGGGCTGATGGCTCAGAGCCTGGAGTCTGCTTCAGATTCTGTGTCTCCCCCTCTCTCTGCCCCTCCCCCACTCATGCTCTGTCTCTCTCTCTCAAAAATAAATAAACGTAAAAAAAAAAAAAGAATAGAGCATAGTTTTAAATGCCCACTATAAATAGTCTTTTGGAGGGTCTGCCAGTTTAGAGTCCGGAGGTTTTCCATAAATTGTCCGCACATCCCATAACCACCTTCTGCCCGCAGGGGGCCCCAGGAAACTGACACTGCAGAAGCATGCGCAGAAAAGTCAAAGGTAGAAGGAAAGAGAGAGGTAAGGGTATTACTCTCCACCCTCTGCTTCTGAGAAGGGCTCTCTCTCTGGTACTCTGTGTGCCTTAACAACTATAGCTTCTTCTGAGGGGCCTTTGCTCTTCCTCGTGGTTCCAGGCTGGGCTGTGATTTCCTCCTCTCCTGCCTTTACACTCAAAACTGTTTACCTGCTTCCCATTTTTCTGGTCGCTTAGGATCTCACATTCCTTCTTTACTCCCTTCACCCCGTCTGCACCTGACCTGGGCTCTGCAGTCAAGTCTCTTTTGAATCACCTGCTGCAATCCTAATTGATACAGAGACTAAAAATGAATAGAGGTGGGCTGCTTTGAAAGGCATTTTTTTTTCATTTTTCATTGACTATATTGGAATGTAGGTGTTGACAGGGGGGAAAACTTGTGCTAAAGGATCTGACTAATTTACAGATTTTAACAATTAAGGGCTGGCTATTTATAACTCTGTTGTTAACATTTATCCCCTTGGTCTCCTAGAGTTACACTGCCTGGACTTAGGTCAAATTGTCTGTGTTTGTAATTTGATAGCATACAAGTGGGATTCTTTCATCTATTTCATTTTGGTAAATTCTCAATCTGGTATTATTTAAAGGAAAATAGAGTTGTATAACCCTAGCAAGTGTAGAATGTCTGTTTATAAATCTCAGCATTCATAGGTCATAAAGTCAAACACTTCAGCAAGTTTCAAACTGTTACACATTAAAGTAGGTGAGATTTTAAAATTCCTCAAAGAGCAAATCAAAGTAAATAATAAAATTCAAAATAAATAGCTCAAGCATTTATATAAGCAATCTGAACTTTAACTCTCAGCTTTTCAAATCAAATATTTTCTTTTCACTTGTACAGATGTCTGTAATGTTATCAACCATCAATGTTAATTTGTTAAATCCTCACCCAATACCAGCATACTGTAACTATATGTTAAGTCTGTGTTTTCTTCTTGTTAACATTTATGTTTCAATCTACTTTATATGTGTGTGTGTGTTTATACATTTGGTCTCAAACGTTACTTCTCTAAACAGTCTGGTTATCAGAATTGTTTGGAGAGCATTTTAAAAACATAGATTACTGGGTTGCATCTCAGTTTCTATAGAGACTGGGGCATGATGGGACTATGTTGCATTTATCATTGTGTCCACAGAATGTAACACGAGGCCCTTATAATCATGTGTGGAATGAATGGATCAGAATGTCTGAAGGTTAAGTTCTAGGAATCTGAATTTTTAGAACTGCCCGCAGGTGATTCTGATGCCTGATCACTTCCAGAAGCACTGATTTTTAACTTAGAGTTCCAGATCTGAAGGAGGTCTTAGTCATCATCTAATTTAACTTGCTTGTTTTGGAAATGGAAGAACATGAAGTTTGAGTGATTAAATATCTTGTCATATATAATCATAATACTTTCAGACTTAGCACACATTTTAGGAAAAAGGATGAGACAGAGAAAATGAGACTAAACAGTAATTTTTACCTTAAAGAGAGGTCATTTTGCAACTTGGCCTTAAGGACTATGAGAGGTCAGCTTGTGCAGTCTGAAGCTGGACTTATTACGGCACATGACTACCTTAGACTCTTGGTCAGGATCCTATGTCAGGGCTAACTAAGGAGACTGTTCTGCCCTGTACCCCTCCCTCCCACAGGCTTTCGACCAGTTATGCCAAATACTTGCAGTATCTACATTGGCCTTCTCATCCATGAGAATTTCTCAAAAAACTCTCATCTTCTCCATGCATCATGAATTAGGCAAATAGTAGTGAAGTTATTTTTCCTTCCAAAAAAAAAAAAATCCGTCCATAATGTAAAATTCACTTGCTAACATGATATTTTGTGCAAATATACAAAAAAATGTTTAATACCCAACCTTCTTCTGCCTGCATATTAACATGATTAGAAAATATTTGTGGCTAGATAGTCATCAGAAAGTAAACATTTAGTCACCTAGCTGTTATTCACAAAATTATTTCACTATGTTTAAATGGAATTCACTGCTAACCACAGTAACTCTTATCTCTCTTTAAAGGAGTTGTGTAGCTAATACCTTCAAGAGTATTCAATATCCCAAAATAAAAGTGCTGGCATAATTTTTTTTTAATGCTGGTAAAGTAAAATTTAGTGTCTGCTGGAAAATGATCCTCAATCTTTTTTTTAAGGGTGTATATTGTCTCAAAGACTATAAATCTTTGTAAAAGATTGCATATCATCTCAAAGACTTTAAGTAATGATAAAATAATAATCGTAATTAGCATTGATAAAGCACTTACTATGTACTAGTTATGTGTTAAACATCATGCATAGAGTACTTCATCTAAAAAAGGTAAGATACTTAGGGAAGTATAATGTATGAATATTTGTGTGTGTACGCATATATATATATGTGAGCATATATATGGCATATCTACTTTTTTTTACTTAAATATTAAACGTATATAGAAAATCTCTGGGCAGATATTAAGACACAGTTAATCATTTTCATTTTGGGGATCACTGGTGGTAGCCTACCCATACCCATTCCCCTTCTTTCTTGCCAACACAACAGAACAGTTTCGCTTAGGCAGCCTCACTCATGGGGTAAGTTCTGATTGACCCAAACCAGCCACAGAGATCTCATTTTCTTTTGCTTATGGTGATCTAGGGATAGGCAAGTGACTCAGTTCTTGCCTGGGGATTGAGAGATAAGGGCAAGTCTACATAGGACTTCTGGAAGAATTTTCCTCCTCAGAAAACAAAAGATGTTCATGAGGAGAACACTCTTTTTGCATGTACCCCTTTCCTTCCTGTTTAGGAGCCTTTTATTTGAAAATGTACTGCCTCGGGGCACCAGGGTGGCTCAACTGGTTAAGTATCCAACTTCGGATCAGGTCATGATCTCACGGTTCATGAGTTCGAGCCCTGTGTCAGGCTCTGTGCTGACCGCTTAGAGCCTGGAGCCTGCTTCAGATTCTGTGACTCCCTCTCTCTCTGCTCCTCCCCTGCTTGCACTCTGTCTCTGTCTCTCAAAAATAAATAAACAAAATTTTGAAAGTGTACCGCCTAGAGCTGTGTTAGCAATGTGACCATGAGGTGTGATATTGTGAATGAAAGGTGGCTCCCTGATTGTGTCACAAATTACGGAGCAAACTTCATGTAACCTAGCCAGGATTAGTAGGGGGTTTTGTTAGTTGCAGCCAAAGCATCCATGATGTTTTTACTGACAGAGCTACTCACTTCTGGGGAGTAGAAACGAAAGTACAGGAAGAGAAAACAGAGGCTTACTTTTAATTGCATATCTTTTTGAGTTGCTTTGTTTTATCATGTATGGGCAATACTTTCAACACTAGAAAGCAACTGTGTTAATTTTTTTCAACTGCATTTCTTTTTTTTATTTTACGCTTATTTATTTATTTTGAGAGACGGAGCACAAGTGGTGAAGGAGTAGGGAGAGAGGCAGAGAGAGAGAATCCCAAGCAGGCTTCACAATGTCAGCACAGAGCCCAATGTGGGGCTGGAACTCACGCACTGTGAGATCATGACCTGAGCCAAAGTCGAACGCTTAGTTGATGGAGCCATCCAGATGCCCCTTTGCATTTCTAAACAACTGGTTCATTAATTTGGGGAAAACTGAGAATCATAATGTTCCAAACAGCACCTTTATTTCTTAGCCCACAATTTATACTCAGGCACTCTTCACACCAACTATACACATGTATCATCACTAGGAATATTTGGGCTAATTTGAATTTCAACATCAAATTTTTCTTCTCTCCAAACTACGTGTGAGCATTTGCATGTCTTCCAAACAGTGCAGTGTAAGGAATCTCGCTAGCATACGTTTGTATGGGAGACGTTTAGTGTGCCTGTTGTGATTTATTCAGGCCCCACAGTTTCTTTCTGAAGTAAGAGTGTGAATGAACAGTTGTATCCACTAGCTGGGCCCAATATGAGCCAGTCAATATTTCTAGCAGGTAGATTGATACATTGACCTTCATGAGGAAGAAGGGTGAAATTTCAGGAAATGTCAGCTAATGTGCTCTTCAGAGTTTCTCCAAGGAAGGACCTGTGTCTTTGTATAGCCCAATCAATGTTTTCATCAACTTAACAACTATTGGTCTTTTTTAAAAAGTTTATTTAAGTAGGCTCCACACTCAGCATGGAACCCAACACGGGGCTTGAGCTCACGACCCTGAGGTCAAAACCAGAATGGAGATCAAGAGTCAGACGCTTTACAAACTGGGCCACCAGGCACCCCTAACAACTATTGGTCTATGAGAAAGTTTATAATCCCCACTTGGAATGTACTTGTGCAGGATTTCAGGGTCTAGGTTTGCCAGGGTCTAGGTTTGCTACCTCCTTCCCACTTCCCTAGGCTTTCACGTCTCAGGCTTCTGGCGTAGGTGAAATGTGGTTATAGGAATTGAACGGAACTTGGTACTCTAATGCTACTGCACAGAGAAATGACAAACTACTGTATCATAAAAAGTTGACATCCCTGACCTCATCAGCAATATTCACATTAGGTGGATACAGGGTGAAGAATCAGGATCAAGAGAATTGGAGCAAAGCCAGTCTTAATAACTGCCACTACTATGTTACTTCCCATATAACAGTCCTTCATTTCAGGATCCCATTTACTTCATGTATTTATAATGCTAAGACCTGTTGAATTTTTCTTAAAGTTCTTGAAAATCTCACTTCTTTTGCAATTCCTTGTACTCTCATAACTACAGTACCCTTTTTCTCAGATCTTTTCTTCTCCAATGCATGTATCTAGTGCTATTATATTAATCTTTCTTGAAGAACTTTGTCATCATATTACTCCCTATTTAAGATTTACTGAGAAATAGAAACAAACATTTGAACAAATGGAGAGATTAAAAAATCATTTAATAGCATGTGGTGCCTGGGTGGCTCAGCTGGTTGAGCATCCAATTCTTGATTTCAGCTCAGGTCATGATCTCACAGGAGTGAGATCGAGACCCACGTCTCACCCTCCCCCCTCCACCCCCTCCCCCGGATGTGGAGGGTCCTTAGGATTCTCTCTCTCCCTCTCCCTCTGCCCCTCCCCACCTCATGCACATATGCTTTCTCTCTCCAAAAAAAAAAAAAAAAAAAAAAAAAAAATAGGCAAAAAAATAAAACCAAAAATCACTTAAGGTCAAATGGTAGGATCTCCATTTTTCCATGAGCTATTCCTTCTCTCATTTTTTTGTCCCACGTGTACTTATCAACTTTTAGGGAGATAGATAAAATAACCATGAATCTATTTAGAATATTTGCTTTATTAACTCCTTTAGATACCCTTATGACTTAAAATTGCAAATATAAAATTATAGATTGATTAACTTAAAATATTTTTTCAACATTGAAGGAAAAAATTTATTTAGACTCCATGCAGCTTCTACATGACTGTCTTTGTCAGCTCCACTTTTTGTCATTTAACAAAAGCAGACATGCACATGCCCTCCCTCTGGGGGATTCACTTGCAAGGAGGAGGAGAGCTGAGGATCCTAGAGCTGGGCTCTGAGCAGAGATCAGGAAGAAGAACGAGAGTCCCCAGCACAAGAGACTCTATAGGCAGGGTGTTGAGTAAGGCATCTCCTGGCTCCAGCCCCTGGGTCAGATACACTACTTTCGCTGTCACTTACATGTTTCATTTTGGTTGAGAGGCCATAACAACATCCTCATTCTAACTAGTTCCTTCTGTGACTCTTTAACTTCTAAAAGATGCTGTGACATATCTATTTCTCTTGGTCCTTAGTCTTTACCCACTCAGCTATGGGTAAATGACTGTGAGGCATTTTCCTAGTAAGAACATTTCCAGAATCCCAAAATAGAAAACGATGTTCCTTTAACCATAACTTTAATACTATCAACCTTAGAACATTCAGAAGTAGAATAGCTTTTACGTTGCTATTTTCATGTAATCATGCTGCAATGTCTGCGGGTCTACCTACTTTAGCTGTAATTCAAACCTAATGAGAGTTTCCTGCACTAGGCTTTATAGCCAATATATTATCAGCTATTTTCTTCTCTTTTTGGGGGGAAATTAGGTTGTCATAAGGTCACAGAGAGTGTAATTTTGTAGTGATGAGGTGAGATAATCACGTTCCTACCACCCCAGCATGCTCTTACATGTGCATACTCTCAAAATGGAACTTTTAAACTGAATTGTGCTATAACTAATTCAAACATACATTTCTTCTGCCCTAACAGTGCATGCTGTGAATCTATAGTCTGTGAAACCACCAAGCCGGGGGTGCAACAGACAGAACATGGTTTTGGAATCAGGCATCTCCAAATTAGAAACCAGACTCTACCGCTTACTAGCTGTGTGACCTTGGGAAAGTTACTTAACCTCTCAAGATCTCAGGTTCCTTATTTGAAAACCAGGAATGATACTGACCTACCAGAACTGTTGTTTTTCCTGGAAAAGCAACTGAAAAATTCTGCTTAGTTGTCCATCTTCCTTTACCCCTCGGCAAATAAAGGCCAAGGATTAAGTGTCTGCCAAGAGTTAATATCCAATCAATTACAGACGCATTTTCTTTCCCCTCTGGGAAAATAGTCTTCCATTAAAAATTATAGTTGGATTTACATTAAGACATCCTTAAGTGTTAGAACCATAGGAAAGATCGAACTTTTTTTAGCTTTAGGCTGAGAATAACCACTCAGTTACACACAAAATTTTAATACTAAAAGATCCAAACTGAAAACAATGCAGTGACCTAGTGACACAGAAACTGGATTTCAAAAGAAAAATAAATCAATCATGATTGCTTCAAACAGAATACAAAATCAAAATGATAAAAATTAAAATTTCATTTTTAATTATATCTGAAAAACTAAAAAAAGAAAATCCAAATTTCAAAACCTTCCAAAAAGGTTTGCAACTATAGGATCAAACAAACGATTTTTTTTTTGCTCAAATAAAATAAACAATCATTTATGTTAAAAACCAAGGTAAACATTTTAATATTTAAAAGGTTGCATATCCTACATTTTAATTGAAAAACTGTTAAAAATAATTCGGTATTTTATAAAATATCTTATAAAAATGAGAATATTGTGCCATCAAACTATCCCACTGCCAGAAATAAATTCTCATCCTACAAAGATGGCCCTGCAAAGTTGAAAGTCAATCCAGTTGATTATATTCCTGCTGTCTGGCCCCCAAGTCTGAGTGGGGCTAGTATTTGGCTCTGAAGCCTTGATCCTGTTTGGGGAGATGGTGGCAACAGAGGGCGTCTCTCCATGAACCCAGTTCCTTACCAACAGACAGCTCTTCTGGTCCTCCAAGAGAGGGTTGGTTCAAAACATCCTAGTCCACCATTGCTAGAAGCAGAACTCTTGCCTGTTTTTGTTCTATATCTGATGACTTTACCCTTCAGATTTCAAGCAGCAGGCAGATTTCTAAGAAAATCAGTGATAGAGTTCTAAACGGTTGCCAAACAAGCTTTTAGTGGAGAAAATGGGTTTTAAAGACATGGTAAATGGGAAAAATTGGAAACATCCCTAAGGAGATCCAAATCTTTACCACAGATGGTAAATCCAATGATTACTATATATATTATTTTATGTTATAAATCACATCATCCTCACCTTGAGGAATCTTCTGTGGAAGCCCCTTCAGCTTCCAGGATGTTACTAAAGTCCTTGAGAGTCATTATTCCTGACCTTTTAGATTTTCATCTTCTTTCCCCTAGTCCACTATCCCAGGGTTACTTTTGAGGAGTAAAAAAAAGGATTGGTTAATTACCATAAAAAAGGCAACTTCCTAGCGAAGATAATCTGTTATACATGCTGCTGCTGTTGTTGTTGTTGTTTTTAAGAAAACAAAACCAAACTCAATGACTACAAGGGACAAAGCTGGCTTCAGTTGCAGCTTGAAAGGTTGGGTAGGACTTAGATGTAACGCAGTGTACTGCACATAAGAGTTATGCAATAGAAAACCTGTTAAATTATTTATTGAAAAAAAAATCTTTCTTCTTGTCTATAAAGAAATTTGAGCTGATTGCACCAAGGGTCGACATGAGCTGAGAGGACACCTCCTGCCTGGCAGGGAGCATTTGGCACAATTCCTAGAAACCGAACCTGGATATCAAATCCCGTCAGTGCTTTCTTTTCTTTCTTCTGAGTTGGTATGTGTCACTTTCATCTTTATTTCATTAAAAATAACAAAGTCTTTATGTCTCCAGTGCAGGTGAATCCCTCCCTCTCTGGAAGCTTAAATTGGCTGTGCTGTTGGCAGAATTCATACCTGTTGTTGAAAGACAGGAGCCTCTGTTTCCAACCTCTATTGCAGTAAGACACAGGAAATCCCTGTGGCAAAAAAAAAAAAAAAAAAAAGACGTGCTCATAAGAATGCAGAAACAGTCCAGCATTCCTTCCTATCTCAGATTCTCAGATGCTGTGGAAAGAGACAGATGTGCAGACACCCCATAGCTTTATATTCAGATATGCCAGGGTAGGGAGTGTCATTTGGATCATAAATGTTGGGGTTATGCATCCTATGTTAGACTTACTTTTCCTTACTTCTCCTCAAGCTACCATTACTTGAGTGTTTTCTATGTGCCAAACACCGTAATGATGGCATTACCTTTTAGCTCTATAGTTTCACAGTAACTGTGAAACTTAAATCAACATTAACCAGATACATGTTGGTTGTTTAATAGTCTTTATGAGATGGTCAGTCAAGTGTGGCCACAAGAGGAGACAAAAGAGAGGCTCAGAAAAAAAAAAAAAAAAACAAAGTTTACTATAGATCCAGGTCCTAGAGACAGGTGGCATGCAAAGTGGGGCCACATGGAAAACACTAGGGTGGTCAGGAAGCAGAAGACAGGAGTAGGGAGGAGGGCTTAGGCCCATGGCATTTATTGGGGTTTCTGTGGGAAAGGTGAGGTAGGACAAGATTATGAGTTTAGGATTGACTAATTTGAATAATTTTGGTGGGTTTTGGTCTCTCGGGCTGGTCCCTAGTTGCCCGGCACCTGGCCCTGGAATAAGGCAGAGTTAGCATTACTTTTAGGATGCACAGGCCAGATAGAAGAGTATGGTTCTGGACTCTTGGTTTGCATATCAAAGTCATGCTCCAGGCTGGGCCCCTTTGCTATCTCTTAGAATCAGCTAGCCTAAAGAAAGGTAGTCTCTCTCCAGCCACAATGGCAATGGTCTCCCATGATGTCAAAACAATATACAGAAAATTATATATATATATATATATATATATATATATATATATATACACAATACATTAGTATTCCTGTATAGTAAAAGGAAACTGAGGTTCAGGGAGGTTCAGTTAGAGCTCAACTAGTATTTATCAGAATGGGATTAAATCTGAAGTGTGACTGACTCTAAGTGCTAATCCTGCATTAATTTTTCCTTAAGTAAAGTTTTTCCAACTCATACTGTATTTCTAGACAAGCATTTAGAAAAATGAGATCATGCCTCAAAATGTTTTGATTTCTTTGGTGGGTTGTTTTGCAGATTAATTTTAGTTAATATGCACATTACCAGAGTTTGGAGACACTCTGTTATTAAAAACATTAATCTACCAATATCCTCCAACGGTTTGATTTCGGTGAATTTTACATTTCAGTTTATTTGCACTGGGGAATAAGGCTTTGCTCATTGAATAAACCATATGGCTTGAGCTGTACATTGCATTGTTTTTGTCCACCTGTGACAGAACAAGTAAAAGGTTATACATAAGGAGCTTTTTAACAAGGAGCTATGAGGTCTTAGAATTGTATTTTGTATCTCCATTTAGGAAAAACAATCTATTCTATGGGAGACAGATTTTATGGTTTAAAAAGAGGGGGCAAAACTGTTATAAAGAATGTGAACTACGGGGCGCCTGGGTGGCTCAGTCGGTTGAGCATCCGACTTCGGCTCAGGTCATGATCTCATGGTCTGTGAGTTTGAGCCACATGTCGGGCTCTGTGCTGACAGCTCAGAGCCTGGATGGAGCCTGCTTCAGATTCTGTGTCTCCCTCTCTGACCCTCCCCTGTTCATGCTCTGTCTCTCTCTGTCTCAGAAATAAATAAACATCAAAAGAAAATTTAAAAAGAATGTGAACTACCTATATATAGGAAAGATAGTACAATTAGAAATTTAAAGATTTTATGGAGAACAGAACTCAGTGTCAGAAACAAACAAACAAACAAACAAAAAAACACTTTTATGGGAAATGTTAGAACAAGAAACAAACACCTAAGCTACAGCTTTTAGATCAAGCCTAAATGTTAATAGTTGGGAGACTATATCTTTATCTTTTTATAAATTAAATTTACTTTAGTCCTGTTTCTTTCCAAAATGAACTCAGAGAAAAGCCTCAAGAAATTACAGTATAAAATAAGGGTCATAAAAGAAAACTCCGTTTTTTCTTACTTACAACTCTTCCAATGCCAAATGTGTGGGTACCATATCAGGTAATTCTCCACTTCTCCGTGGATACCAGCTGCATGTCTTACAATTTAATTCATTATGATAACCTACCGCCCAGAGTTAGAGTAGACCCCACAAGTTAAGGGCACTGTCCCACAGATTGTTCCCCTTTGGACACCAGCGACCAGTCCCAGGTGGTCAATGGTACTTGTGACTGACCAGGTATAAATCCGGGGTTCCCACAACACTTTCCTTGGGTTCAATACTTCGCTAGAATGGCCCACAGAACTCAGGGAAACACTATTGCCAGCTTATTGTGAGGGATACAAGTTAGGAAAGGCCAGATGGAAATGATGCAAAGGGCAAAATGTGGGAAGGGGTACCCTCTCCAGGCTGCCACCCTCCTGGCTTGTGGATGTGCTTACCAACCTGGAATCTCTCTGGATGCACTCCTTTAGGGTTTTTATGGAGGCTTCCTTGTGCAGACATGATTGATTAAATCACTGGCTATTGGTGATTGTACTCAATCTCCAACCCCCTTCCCTTCCTCAGACGTTCAGGGGTGGGGCTGAAAGTTTCAAGGGACCAGCAGGGGTCACCTCTTAACTTAAACTCAGGTATGGCTGATGGAGACTTACTATGAATAACAAAGATGCTCCTCTCACCCTTATCATTTGGGCAATGGATAAGGGTTTTAGAAGCTCTGTGCCAGGAACCAGGATGATGAAGACCAAATATATATTTCTTATTATATCATAACATCGCAGATAAAAGAGAAAGGGAAAATGAGGACCAGTGAAAGCAGGAAAAGAGCGCACATGCTAACCCATCCTAAAAGTTAAAATGACTCTTGTGGTAGAATTTTAACTCTGGGCTTCCTGGGGGATTTTTTAAAACGTATATATCTATTATCTATACTTATTTTTTTAACCTTTTTTTAACATTTATTTATTTTTGAGAAGAGAGAGACATAGCATGAGCGGGGAAGGAGAGAGGAAGAGGGAGACACAGAATCTGACACAGGCTCCAGGCTCTGAGCTGTCAGCACAGAGCCTGATGTGGGGCTCGAACTCACGGACCGCGAGATCATGACCCGAACCAAAGTCAGACGCTTAACCGACTGACCATCCAGGCGCCCCACTCATTTTTTAATGTATGTATATTTTATATATATTTATATATATATACACATACTATATATATACACAACATATATATATATATATATATTCTTCTAAGTTTATGTGAGAATTTTAATTGTCCACAATTTTAAGTAAACAGTAAACATAACTATCGTACACAATTTAAATTATTGGGGAACATTCATGGCAAAATATATATGCTCTTTCATTTTTAAGAAAATAATACTTTATTATAGATTTTATTTTTTAGAGTAGTTTTAGGTTCACAGAAAAACTGAGTGGAAGGCACAAAGATTTCTCATATACTACCTGCCCCCACACATGCATCGCCTCCCCCATTATCCACATTCCCCACTGGAATGGTTCATTTGTTACAGCTAATGCACTTACATTGACGTACTGTAATCACCCAAAGTCCACGGTTTCACATTAGGGTTCACTCTTAGCATTGTATATTCTATACATTTTGATAATGTATAATGACATGTACCCACCATTATAGTATCATACAGAACAATTCCCCTGCCCTAAAGATCCTCTGTGCTCTGCCCATTCATCCTTCTCTCCTCATTAACCCCTGGCAACCACTGATTTTTTTTTCACTGTTTCCATAGTTTTCTGGCAGCCACTTTTAAAAGAAACTCTTGATACAGTAAGTTTTCATCAGAAAATAGAAGATGTAAAATTTTCTCAAGAAAGACAAAATTTTTTCTTGGTCCTAAATTCTGTATGAAACTAGTTACCTTAAGGAATCAAGATAGATACATTGGATAATATCGACAAGGGTCTTCCAGAAACTGCAGGTGCAGATCTTATTTAACTCTATTTTGAAATAAACTCACAAAAGCTGAAGGCCAACTCAGTAAGAGTCTTCCAAGCTCTAAGTTAAGTTCCAAGAGATTAACTTGATCCAAGGTTAATATTTGGGAAATCCAGACTTGTATATAGCATGTCCCCTATCAAGACTGCCTTCCATAAATATCATTTATTTTAACAAGGACTTTTATAAGCACTAAAATTATGCCTAAAGAACTGGTCTTCTGTGTTGTTTGAGAACAAACAGATCCATGTTTAGAGACG
This sequence comes from Panthera uncia, assembly GCF_023721935.1. NCBI lineage: Eukaryota > Metazoa > Chordata > Mammalia > Carnivora > Felidae > Panthera > Panthera uncia. Next base: position 86,628,971 of record NC_064811.1, read on the forward strand.
AGAAGGCTGATCACTTATTATGAAAGGTGAAAAGCTTAACCAGTATTTCCCCCATGTGGCAGTGGGATGCAAGAGTATTTTAGGCAACTTTGAATTTACTCAAATATTTTGATAAAAGCTCAGTTGAGGCTAGATATTCACAACACAGCGTGTCAGAGTTGGTTTAGGCAGGGGAACTGTTAACGCAAATGTTTCCAGTTGCCTGCCTTTGGACATAGAAAAATCTTAGTAGAGAAGCATTTCATTCCCGGCAGTAAAACCTTTCCTTGAGGCAATTGATACTTGTCAGCTTGTACTACTTGTCGTAGTTGCTGGCCTAAGTAATTTATACAATTTACCTAATTTAATTGGGTGAATTAGATGCTCAGGATCCCAGATCTATTGACTTGTTGTATGATGAAAATCACTGATTAAATGAATTTTAGAGAATGATTTTTGAACACGATGACTTTTTTTTTTTTTTTTTTTTTTTTTTTTTTTTTTTTTTTTTAGTGATGTCATAGTTAATGTCAGGCTTTCTTTCTGGCAGTAAATACTAAGTTCACTAGCTTCTTGAGGCCAGGACAAAGACAATGTCAGGTAATCAATTTAAAATTTTCATTTTGGGGGCACCTGGGTGGTTCAATCCGTTAAGCATCTGACTCTTGATTTAGGCTCAGGCCATGATCTCACAGTTGGTGAGTTCCAGCCTCATGTTGGGCTCTGTGCTGATAGCTGGGAGCCTGCTTGGGATTCATTCATTCTCTCTCTCTCCTCTCTCTTGAACACACACACTCTCCATCTCTCAAAATAAATAAATAAACTTAAAAAAAATTTTCATTTTCCTCCTTGACATACAGGAAAAATACATTTTCCGATTTTTCTTGCAGTTATGCTTGAAGCCACGTGACCAGGTAGTGGCCAATGGAATGCCGAAAATCTCCAAGTATGTTTGCTCACACTCTCCCTCCCCTTTATCCATGTGGCTCCTTGAGGAAAACTAGGAAGACAAAAACCACAGAATGGAAGGAGCCCAGATCCTTGAATAGCCACTTGTCAAGGATCGCTTAGGAGAATGTCCAACCTGCATTAAGTTTTGCACTAACGAAAGGAATATTTATTGTGTCAAGCCAAAGGTATTGGAGGTGATGTGCTAGAGAAGCTGACTCATGTTACCATTCCTGGTTTTCTGATCTTAGAAATTCATCCTCAACATAAAAGAATCTTTCCATTTTTACACATAAAAACATGAATTGAAATTGCTTTAAAATTTGTATCAGATCACTAAGTAACAGTTTTTTAAAGGCTGAAAAGTAGAAGGCTAAAACATAACTCTGTAACTATTGAAACTGCTTTCTAATTTGGTCAGCCATTTGTGCCCATTTCAATTCCTCCAGTGATATTCAAATAGAATTTAAAGGCCTATCCAATAAAGTCTTCCATTGTCTTTGGCAGAATTACGTGAAGGTGGATAAAAAACATCAACAGTAATAGTCGTGCCTGAAGCTTATTGCTTTCTCATGTGTGCTATATTAGACCAAAGACCAATGCCTCCAGTTTGTAAAGAGAATGCTGGCATAAAATTTTGGACCTCAAGCTTTTTTTTTTTTTTTTTTTTTTTTTTGATGTTTGTTTATTTTTGGGAGAGAGAGAGAGAGAGAGACAGAGCACGAGAAGGGGAGGGGCAGAGAGAGGCAGACACAGAATCTGAAGCAGGCCCCAGGCTCTGAGCTGTCAGCACAGAGCCTGACACGGGGCTTGAACTCTCAAGCTGCAAGATTATGACCTGAGCTGAAGATGGGCACTTAACCAACTGAGCCACCCAGTTGTCCCAGACCTCAAGCTTTTTAAGTTGGTAATTTAAAATTACATTTTAACTTTTCACATAGGTGTGTGTTTGTATATTTAAATTACATTTTTAAAACCTATGTTACCAAATAGAGTAAAACCGTGGATTGTGAGTAACTTGTTCTGCCAGTGTTCCACAAAACAAGCAAACATTTCTGATACATTTTAACTTGATAAAGGAGCCATGTCTTACAATAGGAGTAAATATGAGTAGTCCGTAGTCCGTGATGCTGAACGTCACAGATCACAACTAAGCCAATGGTTCTTGAAATTCACTTTGATATACAAATGCTTTGGATTACAAGCATGTTTCCGGAACTAATTATCCTTGCAAACCAAGGTTTTGCTGTATTTTTATTTTTTCCAACACATTTTAAAAATACTATCTGGCTGTTCTAGTTACTTAATCATATCATCTTTTTTAATCTTGTTTGTAATGTTTATTTATTTTTGAGAGAGAGAGAGAAAGCACAAGAGGTGGAGGGGCAGAGAGAAGGGGAAACAGAGGGTCTGAAGCAGGCTCTGCACTGAGGCGGGACTCATGAACCGTGAGATCATGACCTGAGCCAAAGTCTGATGCTTACCTGACTGAGCCAGCCAGGTGCCCCACTAAATCATATCATCTTAATGAGAATGTTGCCCCTTGTTTACAGTAAGTCATATTTTCCCTTCTCTGCATCAAGTTGTAGTTCTAGAATATCATGAAATGAAAGAAGTGATGTGGGCATTCTCATGTCATTCCTGACATTAATCGGAACTCTCCCAATATTCACATTCTACGTTATACTGACTTTTAGTTTTTATTATTTTATTAATAGTTCGTTACTTATTTATTTATTTTTAATATGAAATTTATTGTCAAATTGGTTTCCATACAACACAATTTTTTTTTTTTTTTTTAATTGGGAACCAATGGAGTACCTGGGTGGCTCAGTTAAGCGTCTGACTTCAGCTCAGGTCATGATCTCACAGTTCCCGAGTTCGAGCCCTGTTTCGGGCTCTGTGCTGACAGCTCAGAGCCTGGAGCCTGCTTCGGATTCTGTGTCTCCCTCTCTCTGCCTCTCACCCGCTCGCACTCTCTCAAAAATAAAGAAACATTAAAAAATTAAAGTCAGGAGTCAATAGTGTTGATTCATAGAGTCTGCAGCAACCTCAGGTCTCCTTACGTTTAAGTCAACATTCAGAACATTTAGGCCTGCAAGACTGTAATGGTCACATTTGCCACTTAATTACTCAGGAGGATGGGGAACAGGGAGCACAGTTTGCCTGCACAGTTGTATCAGGTGCTTCTCTTCAGTGGAACCCCTCACACTGCAGAACAGCTCAGGTTCCTGAAGACACTTTACACAGCTGTGAAACTGCTCTGGCTTAACATCCTTAAGCCCCCTCTGAAGCCACTATCTCATCGGCATAGTGTCCAACATCTATCTCTTCACGGGACATACCCAGTTATAAGAACCACTGAACTCAGCTTTGTTCAGTGCTATGGTTTGCTACCAGGTATATTTTGTTCTGTCTAAAGGCAGTTTATCAATCAGGGGTCCATTTTTACCAGCAACATGGCAACAGAGTTCACAAACCACCTTATCAGGTTGCCCGGGAAACGGAGCTAGAAAGTTAACATAAGGTCAAATTCGCACGCAGAAGGGAAAAGGATTTTGTTAACCCTTTACCTACATAGAGGTTTTTGTCAACTTGATTGTAATGGATTCTTTTAATATGTTAATAGATTATACTTGTAGTCATTTTTTAGGGCTTTTGCATTTATACCAGTGATGAGCTATGCATATGCATGTTTGTATACATGTGAGAAAGCTATTTTTTCCAGACTGAAACATCAGTGACACCTTAGGAAAATGTGTAAGCACATAGATTAGCTCCATAACAGAGTTTAAGTAGTATTGGAATTAATCACTCTTTGAAGGGATGATATACTCTGTGGTATAACTAGAGCTGCTGGAAAGGCTCTAGACCTTACCCATGATCATTACCTATGAAGGACACAACACACATCCAGATTAAGGGAATATCATTGTAGGAACACCTGCGTGGCTCAATTGGTTGAGCATCTGACTCTTGATTTCAGCTGGGGTCATGATCCAGGGTTGTGGGATCAAGCTCCATGTGGGGCTCCACACTGAGGGTGGAGCCTAAGAATCTCTCTCTTTCTCTCTCTCTCTCCCCACCTCTACCCCTCTCCCCTGCTTGTGGGCGCTAATAAAAACAAAAGTGAGTATCATTGTAAAAAATGAAGACATTAGTGTATTTCACTGCTCCTTGTTGCTTTTATAAGGTATCTTAAGAAAGAGATGAGCTCAGCCAAAAACTGGCTGCTTTGCAAGCAGGAATAGAAAGAAATGAGAATGTCCAGAAATGTGGGGCCTCCTAGGATTGAAAAAGACAACTGCTTGGATACCCCCAAACATTAATATCAGTAAAGGGATCTAAGCCTGTGGCAAGGATCAGAATAAGGGTGTTACCTTCCCAATCAAATCTATTATTTTAGCTAGCTTCAAGGTGGCTTCCATTAAGATGAAAGAGTAAGGTATGGATATAAGGAAGCAAAGAAATAAAGCAGGCCTAAGAAAGAGGACTAAAGATTTTGGTTATTGTTATTGGTACAAGGAACTGACTGGAAACAATTAGATTAGGGTTTTTAAAGAAATCTTGTAGCCACAGAAACCATGAGTCTGGCCTGAAAATATCTGTTTCTGTTAGCTCCTGAAAGCAGCACTCAGATCCTTAAGTTGTACCAGTAGAAAAAGCGCTGTAAGTGATGTAAGAGCCCCAAGGAAGACACATGCTCCAAGGGTCCCTTCTGATGTGGGTGGCTATGAAAGATGAATGGACAAGGTTGTAGAAGCGGAGGTGAGCTGACTGTCTGACCAAGGCAATTCTTCCACTGCTGGAGCACAGAATCTCTATAATTCTTGCTTAGCTTGGAGTCAAAACTGCAGTGAGTAAGTAGCTGTGTGTTCCTCATCCTTCTCTTTTCTTACCAGTTCTTTTTTTTTTTAACGTTTATTTTTGAGAGAGAGAGAGTACGCGTGTGCATGCACAGAGGAGCAGAGAGAGAGGGAGACAGGATTCAAAGCAGACTCACTGACAGCAGAAAGCCCAGTTCAGGGCCGGAACACGCAAACCGCAAGATCATGACCTGAGCTAAAGTCAGATGCTTACCCAGTTAAGTCACCCAGGCACCCCCTTAATAGGAGTTTTTAAAGCAGTTATCCTGTCCCTATGGCACCACTGTTTATGGGATAGGGGGAGAAAGAGCTTGCTGACAGCGACTATGAGAACCTGATAGAGAAAACACATTTTCTCTACCCTCTGCCTGGACACTACCCCTACCACACATCCTCACTTTATTCGGTCTCTGCTTAAATGTCACCTCCCCAGAGGGGAGCAAATCACTCTACTTAAAATCACACCCCATCTCTTACCACCTTACTGTTCCTTTACTCTCTCTTTACACCTTTACCCTCTCTTCATAGCACTTACTCCTCCTTGCTTGTCCCCTTTTATTCCCCACCCCTCCACCCCCCAGTATAAACTCTCAGGGCACAACTTGTCTGTTTCCCAGCTGAAGTCCTAGTACCAAGAAATGGCCGGTACATTGTAGGCTCTCAATAAATATTTGTTGGAAAAAAAAAAAAAAAGATGAAACAATTAAGAGCTTCTAATGTCCAAGTGTTTGAAGTTGTGTTTGTTTGGTCCTGTTTTGTTACTTACCTGTATCACATTGTGATCAGTGATAATTATTTGTGAGAACATTGGGATTACCACTTGCAAGGTGACATTATCGGGTAGGAAACCTAACCAAAAAGTTGTCCTCTTGGAAAAGTACAGGTATTGCTAAAAGCAAACTGTTTTCATCTGGTTCTGTCTTGTTTTTAAGACTGAGATAGTGAAATGTCACCCCCATGGGAATTTCACCTTGTTTCTGGAATGGTGGTCATAATTGTAGCATACCAAGCAGTTAGACCTTGGAATTCCTGTAGGGTCTCTTCATTCCACGATTCAACAAAGACTGATATAATCAGCTACTACTTACTCAAGGGAGAAGCTCAAGTTCGCCAGGAAGAATTCAGTTCCATCTGACCCAACATTTAATATTTACTGAAGCCTTGTGCCCTTGCCCTCCTATTTGTTAATGTCTCACAGAACTCAGAGTGGTAGAAAAGCAGTGCATTAAACACATTGCATTACAAGTTACAATATGGGATGCGTGATGGTGTAATTACACCACAGGAGTCTCAGCCAAGCAAAAAGTCAGAAAGGGCTTCCTGGGTAAATGTCAGCTAAACTTGGACCCAAAGGGCAAGTGGAGAGTATCCAAATGAAGAAGATGAATGGAGTGTTTTCTAAGCCAAAGAAAAAGATATGGAAAAAAAATTTTAAAGGCATGCTGATGAGGCATTACACATTTTTTCCAGATATTGTCCTATTTTCATCTGTCATGTCCTTCTTTCCTTCTATCTCTAGCTTTTAGCCTATAGGTTAGCCCCTTCTCAATAACCATCCATTGCTCTGGGGAGGTTTATTTGCAAATCCAATCCAGGAACCAATAAACAAAGAAAACGGCTAAGAAGTAGCCTGGAACCGAGCCTACATTACACTTACAAAAATTTGATTTTCTGCAGAAAAAATATTTTGACTCCTACATTTTTGGACTTCATTAGAAAGATCTGAAATAGATGACACCAAGCTGTTTGCCTAAAATAATGTCCCAAGACTGAATTGGCATGGATATTTCCTGAGATTAAAATAGAAACTTGTTTTGCTAACAGAAAACAACTTGGAAATCAAAGAGTCGTTTAAGTTGAGACCGTTATTTTTCCTTTTCTTGCATAAAATTCCTGTTTTTATACACACTAAGAAATCAGGATAGTGAGCTCACACTGCCACAGAACTTTCCATTAAAAAACTGAAGTTGGAGAAACCTCAAAAAGAAAATAAAGGTAGAAAAATGTTTGTAATATAACAAATTCATTCAACAAACATTTATGAGCACCTAGTACGTGCCAGGCACTGTTCTGGGCACTAAAGAAGAAACTTTCCCTTGAAGAGTTTGCATTCTACCAGAAAGACAGACATACAAACAAGAAATAAATTATACAGGACACCGGAAGGTGAGTGCTATGGAGAAAAGAACAAGGTAGAACAAATCATGGGGCATCCTGAGGGGGCCGATTTGCAGCTGTAAATTAGCAAATTTAAAGGCTGAATTCCTTCAAGAGGTAACTTTTAATCAAAGCCTGAAGTGAGAAAGTGAACCATGTAGATATCCAGGCAAAGTATCTGCCAGTCAATGGCCCAAAGGCAGGGGCACGCCTGAGGTGTGCGAGGAACACATGGAAGTCATGGGCTAGGGAAAGAGAGAGAATAGGAGATTAGGCCTGAGAGGTATGAGAGATGGAGTCATTGGGGCAGGGTTTGAGAAGAGGGATGACTCAAAGGATATATGTTTTTACGTGCATTTTACAATGATCGTTGTGTGTTTTCATTTGAACAGTCTTTTAGTACATTATTTTTTACTCTGCAACAGCAGAACAAAGATTGTTTAAAATGGTTTCTAAATGATCTCCCCATGATCAGGCACCACAGGCTGCTAAGTAGTAACAGCCCTCCCTCTATGGCCTGCACGTGCCCCTGGAAGGGCAGCCTTTGCTATCGTTCTAACGTGCTCGAAGTTGAGCTGGCAAAGATAGAAAACAGCCTGCACGTTTCTTCTGCAAAACTCGACTGGAGAGCCAAACATTTCTTTCGGTTGGTTACAAAATAAAAAAATATGCCTTTGCCAACTCTGCGGGAGAAGCAAACTCCCGGAGTTTGCCTTTGCTAATTTGTCCAAGTCGTGCAGTCGTGCTGTGGTTTCACTCACTGCAGACACTGCTCAGCTCCAGCCCCACAAACGTCTCCTGTCTTGGGCTTCTCCGCCCCCGGCGGAAGCTGCTGCTAGCCCCTGCGGTCACCACCTGTTCAGGCGGAACCCGCGAAGCGCGCACCTTCGCCCCGGGTCCTTTCCCTCCCCGGCTCACCCTTCCCTGCGGAGCGCCCTGCGTTCCCTCGCCCAGGCCGGGCTTGCAACTTTCCTCGCAGCCTGGCGCCTGCCCCACTTGGCTGGCCCTCAACAGACGCTGCTTCCCTCAGCGCTCCAGCTCCCGAGCTTTCCGCGGAGGGGCCAAGCGCCCACACCCCCGGCCCCGGCCTGGGAGGGCGGTGAGGCGGGCGCACGCGCCCACCCCCACCCCCTGCGCCCCTCCCCGCGGGCGGCGCAGCTCCCCCTGCAGCACCTCCCCTCGCGGGGAGGGTGCCAGAGGGGGCTCCGGGCGCCGCGTCGCAGACCTGCTCCGGCTGCTCGCCGCGCAGCTCTCTTCCGACAGCTGCAGCAGTCGCCGCGGCGCCCGCAGCTCCTCCCTGGAGCCGAGGGGACGAGCGCGCCTCTCCTCCGCTCCCAGCACCCCCAACCTGTTCCCCGCGCGCAGCGGTGCATTCGCCGCCCGACATGGATTTCCTCCTGGCTCTGGTGCTCGGCTCCTCGCTCTACCTGCAGGCGGCTGCCGAGTTCGACGTGAGGTGGGTTGGGCCCCGGGGCGCCCTCTTCTCCTCCTTCCAGAGCTAATTCCGCGGGCGCGGTGCTTGGGGCTCCCTCTCCCCGCCCGGCTGCGAGGTCAGAGAGGAGTCTACCCCGCCAGAAGTTGGGCCACCGCACGGCGTCGGCAGGAGGAGAGCCGTCGAACCGCTCTCCAGACCGGTGGCTGCTCGAGGCTGGCGAGGGCGACCCCTTCGAGTCCTGGAACCCAGCCGCGGCTCCCAGCTCCCGGATCGGGAATCAGGGCTAGGGAAGGAGGAAGGCTGGAGCCCGGCCCCGGGGCTCGGAGGGCGCCGGCTAGCTCCTAAGCCGAGGTGATGCGCAGGACACCTTTGGTCAGGAAACTCTGGCTCGTGATTTAGATTTCCCCACGGCCCTTCCGCGGGGAAACTTCCAGATGCCCGGGCCAGATCCCGGCCTGAAGCTGTCAGAGCCGCTCACACAAAGGGTAGGGGCGAGGAAGCGATTGGGCTTCCAGGGAGGACCCGTTTGCCTCCGCACTTGGTTTGCTTGCGGGAGGAGGACTCGAAATAAGGACTGAAAGGAGGGGAGCGCTACGTGTGTGTTTGTGTATGTGTACGCACGCACACACCGCTCACGAGACCTCGGGCGAGCCGGGCTGCAGCGTGCTCTGACAGGTTCCAACAACCCCCGGCTCCGTCGCCGCTGTCACTCAGCCTCTCCCCTGGCGGCGGCGCGCGGCGCTCTCTCCCCGCCGCGGGATCCGCTCTGGCGGGTGTGTGTGTTTGTGTCTGTTGGTCAGGAGGGCGTGCTTGGTTATCCCACCTCCTTGCAATTGTAGACCAGACCCGCTCCGAACGCCGAGCGCTGCGGCCGGTGCACAAACCAGGCTGGAGCAGCCGGGAGAGATTTTAACCTGGGTCACACCGCCATCCAGTCTTCCTCTTTCAGAGACCCCCCCGCCCTAACCCCTCCAGGTAGCCTTCTGAGCAGCCCCAAAGACAGCCGCACCTGTTTTCCTTGTAATCTTTGAACGAATCAATTCCACGATTGATTGGCTTTCTTGTACCTGGAGGGGAACAGGAACCGAGGAGAACCAGTGGAGCGCTTAGAAGAGCTACCGCTTGTTTACCACCTGGTTGGAGGAAATAGAAAGTTCGAGGTTATTTTGTGCTTTGTGCTCGCGGGCATAAGGGGAGATAAAAGAAACGGGAATTGAAAAGATTAGGAGTGTTTAAGAAAATGTGGGTAGCGGCCAGAGGCTGTTTTATTTTATTAAAGCAATTCTTTGCCCACGTGTTGTGCATTTCTAGCACGCACACATTTGCAATAAGAAATACATCACATGGTATTGCGTTAAGATTTTTAAGGTAGCTTTAAGTTTAAAACAGCCAATTAAAATATTGAGCCTGTGGGAGTAAAAAGTCAGGTGGGAATCTAAAAGAAACGATTTACCAAATAAGGTGTCAAAGTGGAACCTGGTGGATAAATTGGTATCCTTGAAATTGAATACTTTTAGTCCTTATTTACATTAATGAGGAAGATAACAGGGATTGTTGATGCAGGAAAGTTTCAAACCACAGGGACACTTGAGATGTTAGCTACACTTTAAACTCTTCCAGGTTTTATTTAGACTTCTTTTTCTAATACTTCTTTATTTTCTGGGAACATTTTCTGCCAAAGAGTCCTATCTCGAAAAGAGATCTGTTTCATTTGATTTTGAGGACTCCCATCTTTCTGCCCCTTCCCACATCTTCTCCTTTCCAAGGCAGAAAATGTAAGGCAGATTTTTTTTTTCTTTCTGCTTTGACATGTCATATTATTTAATACTTTTCAGTTTATGATAAATCAGTCAAAACTGGTTTTCCCCCAAGTAACAGGTGTGGGTCTTTGAGGAATCTGTTTTATTTCAAGCTTCAGAAACCACCCTGTGAGTGTCAGCCTTGAGAATTCTTGGTTTTAGCTGATGCTATTTCCATATTACAAAGGATCTTCCCCTCCTTTTCACCGTGCTCCTGTGTGTAGTACATATGTTTAACTGTCTGAAATTTGGAACTAGATCACAGCAGAACTATTTTCCTGAGTTTTATCCTTAAATTTCTGCCAGCAGGAAAGAGTTCATAGTAGATTGTTGGGTGTGATTTAAATTCTTTTTTAAAAGTAGTACCAGAGGAAATAATTTTTAATTTCAAAAGTATCTTTATTTATTTTGAATCTTTTTGTTTGGTAGGTGGCCCAGGCAAATAGTGTCATCCATTGGCCTGTGTCGTTATGGTGGGAGGATTGACTGCTGCTGGGGCTGGGCCCGCCGGTCCTGGGGACAGTGTCAGCGTGAGTATCCTCTCTGGGAACTTCAGCTCCCTATGGGGTGCGGCTTTCCACCATTATTCATGGCTTCACTCTGCACATCAGTGGGCTCATTACTGAGCAAGACTTGGTGGTGTGGTTCTGACACGGGAGTTTTCAGTTCCTGACTCCTTATTTTGCCTCTTTCAACCGGAGCCAGCTGTACGTAGCAAGGGGCCAGCTTTGTCAGTCACAGAAGAGCCACGTATGATGCTTTAGCATTTGTCCCCAATATCCCCAGCTCCTGTTTTCTCATCAGGCTTTTTCTTTTCTGTGCTCCAGACTCTGAGATGGAGGTAAGATAATGAGTCTAGACTGTATTTACACTAAACAGTCTCTGAACCTTATAGCACTAATATAATCCTACCATACCTGTTGTGGAAGGTAGCCTATTTGTAAAGCCTTTTTTTTTTTTTTTTGAAGTGAGATTGTATTGACTATTCTAAATAGACCACCCACTGTAATCAAATAACACCTCTGAAATAGCATAGTTTTTATTTTCTGTAAGTAATCAACATCATGGAATAAGTGCCACATCAGAGTACTGATTTTTTACCTTTTCCATGGATATTTTAATAGTAGAAATTAGAACCACATCATGGAAGTTTGAGAAATTGGTTCCCAGCAACTGTATTGGGATCTCAAAATTGTATTCTATTCCCCTACAAGAAACTCAGCAAATGATCAAGTAAATTTCTGGGCCTCTGTCATGTCTGGTGGGATGATGGGAACACAGTTGGATTCCTCATATCCCAGTGCTCACGAGAAAGGAGCTTAGAGGAATAGAGAAGTGAAGTGAGGAAGGCTGGAGCCAGACAGGGCAGAGCCCTACAGATGTGTTGGCCGTGGGAGGAATAAATTTAAATTCAGGGAAGCTAGGAGTTCCCACAGCTATGTCCATCTTTGAGAATTGTGCATGATATCTGCCCTTAACTTTGCGAAGAAGGAGGGAGAATAATATTAACAGGTTGACATCTCTGGTTGGAGATGGAAAGGTAAAAGGGGACTAAGGTTTTTCTGTTACCTGCAAGGCACTGGGCTAGACTTTTTGCACTGTTGGGCCATTTCGTCTTTTAATTAAGGGAGATGATGGTAACTCCAGTTTCCAGTAAACAAAAGAACTAGGCAAAGCTGCTGTGCCTGACAGGTTAGTTCTTTTTAAGTTTTTAAACATTTATTCATTTTTGAGAGACAGAGCATGAGCGGGTTTGGGTGGGGGGGGGGGGTGGAATGCAGAGAGAGAGGGAGACACAGAATCTGAAGCAGGCTTCAGCCCTGAGCTGTCAGCACAGAGCCCGACATGGGGCTTGAACTCATGAACAGCGAGATCATGCATGACCTGAGCTGAAGTCGGATGCTTAACTGACTGAGCCACCCAGGCGCCTCTCCACTGATTAGTTGTTTTTAAGGGAAGATGGTCAAAAAGAAGAATGGTGCCTGGTGGAATAGTCTTCTGCCCATTATACCACAGTGTCAAGAAGCATTTGCACAGCTGGAGGCCACAGGTGTGGAAATTGAAGAGCAATCCGCTTTTGATAATCAAAGCGTGAAGAGAGGATGGGCTCAACACACATACCACACCGTCCCCAAATAAAAAACATGAGTAGTTTCTTTGCGGGAATGGAGGTAATTTCCCCCTTTGCTGCCTTAATTGTCAGGATTATTAAAGTGCTTTGGGGTGTGCAGGGTCTCCCAGCCCGACGGAGGACAAGGCCGTTCTGGCAGAGTGCCCCGAGCAAAGTGGAGCGCACTGTCCCTGCAGACAGAGTGCCAGAGTGGACGGCCGGCAGAGGCGGAGGAGTCCATGTGCACTCTGCCAGATGTGCTAAAAGAATTCCAAGGAGAAAATTCCTCTGTGTCTTAGAGGTTCATCAACCGTGGAGTTCCCCGGAAAGAGCTTCTAAGAGCTGTTTTGCCTTCTTACGTGTAGTTACGTTTTCTCTAGTATACACCAGCTTGGTGATTCTGAATTTAAATGAACGTAAAGACCTTGCACAGTTTCGGTGGCATTACCGAATTTAAACATCCAACATCCGAGGAAGTTCCTAGCAGAGTATTTTTCCCAGCAGAAATGAGCCACCATTTTATTATTTTCTATACCGTCGTTTTGTTTCTAACAGAGTGTAAAGTGGTGAAGTGTAGCATTTGATAGTATTTATCTTTCTTCCTATTCCTTGAGAATCTGCGGAAGCTGCTACAATGACATGAGTCAATTATTGAAATGATAATGTTATAAAAATGTATAGATCCTGCACAAATCACAGCTTACCTTACCTGAGAATTGGTGGAAGTTTGAGAGGCAGCATAATGGAGGGGAACATGGACTCTGGAGCTAGACTGCCTGGGTTTAAATTTCAGTTCCACTGCTTATTAGCTGTGTGACCTTGAGCAAGTGATTCGACCTCTCTGTGTTTGAGTACAACACCTCATAGGACCATACCTGAGGTGTAAATGAGTTATTTGTAAAGCACATAAAACAATTCCTGGCACAGAGTAAATAGTATGTGTGTGTTTGATGATGTGGGATGGGACACACCCATGCTATCAGATTCTTTGTTTTCTAGGCATGATAAATGTATTTTTGCATTTATACTGCCAAAATTTAAAAAATGATTCTAAGATTCTCAGTGATACAATAAAATAAAAAGCCTTTAAATTAAAAAGGGCCAGATGGATCTTTACCATTGATATTATAGATGGCAAACTTGTAAAAAAAACAAAAACAAAAAAAAAAAAAACAACAAAAAAACAAATTCAAAGATGGATGTTTCCTTGTGTAAGTTTTGTTTTTGCAGAATCCCAGATGGTCCAAATGTCTCTTGTCAGCTTAGAGTTCCCCCCATCTTTGTTTTGCTATAAACAGGTGGAGGAATGTGGGGGCCAGAGGTCAGCTCAAAGTAGGAAGAAGAGCACCAAAGAGAGGCTTGCTGGGGACAAACAGAAAGCTCCCGATTAGTTTTTAAAGGAAACTTTTAATTTAAAAAAATTAAATGTTTTTGTCACTACATTTATTCAAGGAAAAAAATGCCTTGCTGTTCTTTAAACACTTACACTTGTAGGTAATGGATTACCTACAAAACTTCCAGAGAGCTTCTGGGAAATTTACTGTGAAAAATGTTTTTGCCTTTCTGATCCTTCGATAATTTTAGAGTTCTTACCCATGAGGACCGTTCTCCTTTCCTTATCCAAGGTCCCCTGGTTCTTGTGTTTCTGAATGATTCAGTTAGGAATTTTCCTTCAAATTAGCACAGCAAAGCAAAAGGAAACTATTCTTACCTAGACACAGAACCTCCAGATTTATCCCTTAGAAGATGTGTGGAAGTGGGGGGAAGCCATGCCCTCATTATGTTTCTTATCAGCTCTCACGGTCTAGTTCGGTGACCCTTTGGTGTTTAATCCACTTGGTTGAGCATATGTAAGCCATTTTGACTCTATTCATGTGAGTCAAATATATGTATTTACATAGAACATGCTGCTTTTCATGTTCACTTGCTACTTTCCTTTATATGGGCTTGTTTGGAGAGGCCAGTTGACTTTGCAGGGTGCTAGTGTTGCTCAGCCTCTGCTCCAGGTCACGGTGTCTAGCCACCAAGCCCCCATCAGGCAGACTTCTCATCCTTCCCGCAGGGACTGAGGAAGAACGATGCTACCCAGACAGGCAGAGGAGCTGTCTTCCTGCTTCCTGCCCGTGCCACCTGACATTCTATCCCAACGTTCCTGCCTGGCTGTGGAAAGTAAGACCTGGTCCAGAAACAGGCAGATTGTGTTTTCATAGTCCTTTGAGAGGGCATACCCTTCTCTCTATCCTTTGATTCTTTGTTTTATATTCTTTTAAAGAAGTTTTTATTTAACCTCCAGTTAGTTAACATACAGTGTAATATTTCAGGCGTACAATATAGTGATTCAACACTTCCATACAGTACCTGGTGCTCATCACGACTGGTGCCCTCTTTAATCCCCATCATCTATGTAACCTATCCCTCCACCTACTTCCGTTCTTGACTCTTAAACAGGTATCTACATATTGAGAATTCAAAACTTGACTTCTAATTGTCTTGGGCTTTATCTTCATGGACTGTTGATTGTGACTCTTTATGGTAAAGGGAAATTTTCTTAATCACAACACACTGATAGTTCTATATGTACAGCACACAGCACCTTAATTAGATTTGTCACAAAATACTTGTTTCTTGTTCTGTAATTAATCTATTCCTTCACTTTCCCATCATATTAATGGTATACTTCGTTTTAGTGATTTCAACAATTTCTCCTGACAAGTGGAGATCTCTGTACAAAAGATTTCTCAGGGGCTGTGTATTTTATTTAAAACAACCGCGTATGCTGTGGAACCAGCTCTTAACTGAAAGCACCAGATGGTTTGGGACACCTGAGTGTCTCTGACTTTTATACCTGGTTAGCTAGTTAACTTTTCTCAGCTGCAGTCTTTTTATTTTACAAGTAGATTTCTCAGATGCGTTGCAGCTCTGAACTCCATCTGAGAGCTTCCTTAAGGCAGAAAGAGTGTGGAGGTTAAATATTGCATTTCTACGTGGTTGTCTTTTGGTTTACTTTACTTAGATATTTGGTTGCATACGTAGCTATGACAGTAGTGTTTCCGTCGAAAGCACTCTTTAGAGGTGTGAAGAAAAATCCAAAATACAAGTTCTGTGTTTCGACAAAGATCGTCAGTTTCTGAGTTCTTTGGCGGTCACTGAGCATTTTGTGGTTTCCGAAGGAAATTAACGTGAATTCGGGTGGTTTTGTATCATTTTTCCTTAAAACGAGGCAAAATGCAGATGTTCTGTTATGTTTTTCTGAAGGTTTTTGGAACGATATAAAACCTATACCTAGAGGTTGACTTTATTAGTTCTAAACCTCATTTCTTCCCACCTCCTCCCTGAGGTTAGCAAAGGCTAAAACTGTACAATTGTCCTGGAAAGTGAAACTTTTGAATTCTTATCAATGTTAAATAAATTTATAGGCTAGTGTGACATAGGGACCGAGAAACAGTAATTTATTCTGAAACTATTTTGGAGTTGTCAAATAATTTTGCTGGATAATATATATTACTGGCTAAGGATTGTGGACGACCGGAAAGACTGAAGAGCAAATTGTTAAATTCTTTCTGTACTTCAAATGAAAAGGTTATTAGTTTTAGTAGAGATTTTGATTTAGTCAGTGAAACATTTAGATTTCATATTTCATTTGTTATTTGTATCTAGGTTCAGAAATTTGAAATGGAACGTGATTTATTGATTTTTGCTCCCTATACTGGTTTCCTGTCCTCAGTCACACAATTATATAGATTACACCTTTCTTTGATTATTGAGATTTTGAAAATTTTTCTTTGAAATAATCAAGAGTAAATGAGAAATACTGGAATTGGCTTTGAAGGTCACACATAGTGCTCCCCCAAAGAGAGGTTATTCCTAGTGAGTGCCTTTCCATGTTTACTCAACAGCGCTAGCAACCTCCATTGAATGTGAGAGATAAACCTTTTTATGCTCATACAGTCATATGTGCAAGAGAAACTAGGAGTCTCAGGTGGGAGCTGTGTTGAAGATGGCCGGCAGGTCCTGGGTCCAGTTTAATGGAGCTGGGCACACTTCACTATTTTAAAGTTGTTAGCTTCCTCCTCTATTTTGGGGGTTGGGTATGCAGATTTTTGGTTCTTTGCTTTTGGGTTTTTTTGGGTTTTTTTGTTTTGTTTTGTTTTGTTTTGTTTTTGTGGCAGGAGTAAAAGCAATTCAGTGGGCAATCTTATAACTACTTTTCAGCACGAAACCCGCATCTCCAAATCCTCAGGAAGTGGAGTTTTTAAGATTATTCAACTACCACTTTCCGTGAAAAGGTTATTTAAGAAAACCATGTACTTTGAGTAACTTCAAGTGGTCTTGGAATGCAGATTCCAGACTAAAATCAGTGTTGAAGAAGTTTGACCTTTTCAAACAGGTAGTTTTTGAGTATGTGGAGTCTTGAAAGTTAAGTTTCCCAGAAATGACTTTGTTTCTTCATTCTCTTCTGATCTTTATATAATACTTTTAAGATCTACTGATTCCCTAAGATCCCTTCATAGAGTTAATCTGGAAAGGCCTTAACCTTTATGGATTGGAAATGTTAGTGCTTCACAAGCTGGGACGTCAGGCCACGTAAAGGGAAGCACTCTCGTCGCTGCACAGTCAGCTGCTACATGTGCTGCTTCAGAGTGCATGTACACGTCCACACTGGTACCAAGGACGCACTTCTGGCCCCAGAAACAACACTGTGTTTCTGCTTGAGAACTTTTGGATAAGCTTTGAAAAATACAGGTGTGTTTTTCCTCCCTCATTCCCTGTTACAGCAAATGTAATAGCATTTTTGAAGGGTGCATTTTATCTGTAGAATTCAGGTTATATGCATTTTGAGTCCTTTGAATCAACTGAATGCTTTTAAAGCGATAATCCAGTGATGTTGAGGGAGTCCATGCAGCATCCCTTGGTGAGTAATGGAAGATATCTATCATAGGGGCTGGGCCTTCATCATGCTGAAGATGAAAGGGAGGGAGAGGAAGGTTCTGATAGCCTAATCCTCATTACTCCCCCTTCCTTCCTCACCACCACACATAGATATTGTCACCCCTTTCCCACCAGTTTGATGCAGGTTAAAATGTTTTCCCCATCAATCTTCTAAAAATATTTATTTTGTCAGAGAAAATGCACTTATTTTTTTTCATATATCCCTCCTCAAGAGCAATGAATATTATCAGCTTTTTGTGTACCTTTCAGAAAGAATTTACATACTTATGGACAAATTCCTATATCTTCTCTACCCCATCTCTTTTGTCCAAATGAAAGGCACACTGTATACATTGTCCTGTACCTTCTTTCCCTTAACAATATATCTTGGAAAGCTTTCTTTATTATCAGTATATGAAGAGCCTGCTCACTTTTTTTTAAAATGGATTTGTAATACTCTATTACATGGCTGTATCATAATTTATTAATCAGAATCTTCTTGATGGACATTTGTGTTGATTCTAATCTTTTACTAATACAAACAATTCTAAAATAAGTAACCTTGAATATACAGTGAAGAAATATTGTTTTGGATGTGTTCTAGTATTTTCTACATATGCGTTCGTAGTTTTGGCTAATTGATCAAAGGTTTCTTACATGGTAGTTAGTAGGTGATGGAAAAGACTGGATTGCACTGCTGACTTAAGGCTTTAGCAATTCCGTATCCAGAACCTGATATGTTGCTTGATTCTAGGATACTCTGATCCCTGCTCTTTCCCTCCAAAACCCCTCTGATAAGTCCGTGAAGGACCCTTTGTCCCTCCTCTTCATCTGTTTCTTCTTGACCAGAGGCAACTGTCTGATATTGTGAGGATGGAGTGAGGTTTGTCCGTTTGCCAGGATTTCCACCAGGATTTAAAAGTGACTTTAAAACCATAGAGGTGTAACTTTTCTATTAGTTATTCTAACCTTTATCTTAATTGTAAACTTAAATCATTTTATTTTAAAAATTAAATGCATGCCTAAGTCAAATATTAAAAGACTCGAAGACAGGGAGAGGGTAGTGAAAGTAAGCCTTTCTAACTTCCTTATTTTTCTGACACCTAGTTCCAACCCCCAGGAACTGTTTCTTAGTGATATTTGCAGAGATTTCTAAGCATTTGCAAAATTATCTTTGTTCATAAATTGATAACACAAAATAGGATTATTCTCTATCTTCTTTTCTCATATATTGCATTTGGAAATCAGTCCTTATCAGTTCATGTAAGCATGACTCATTCTTTTTTTTTTTTTTTTTTATTTTAACGTTTATTTATTTTTGAGACAGAGAGAGACAGAGCATGAACAGGGGAGGGGCAGAGAGAGAGGGAGACACAAAATCTGAAACAGGCTCCAGGCTCTGAGCGGTCAGCACAGAGCCCGACGCGGGGCTCGAACTCACGGACCGCGAGATCGTGACCTGAGCCGAAGTCGGACGCTTAACAGACCAAGCCACCCAGGCGCCCCCATGACTCATTCTTTTAAATGGTTGTACAGTTTACCATTATATGGGTGTACCTAATTAACTTAAAAATCCCTATCTATGCACATTTAGGTGATTTTCAGTATTTTGGTTTTATGAAATGTGTTGCAGTCAGTATCTTTACATATTCATCATCACTGTTACAGTGATAGGGACATCCTACTCTTATGTAAGTACAGTAATTGAAGAACTCTCATTTTACTTTTATAAATTATCTGATAAAAATATGTAACTTAGGGGCGCCTGGGTGGCGCAGTCGGTTAAGCGTCCGACTTCAGCCAGGTCACGATCTCGCGGTCCGTGAGTTCGAGCCCCGCGTCAGGCTCTGGGCTGATGGCTCGGAGCCTGGAGCCTGTTTCCGATTCTGTGTCTCCCTCTCTCTCTGCCCCTCCCCCGTTCATGCTCTGTCTCTCTCTGTCCCAAAAATAAATAAATAAACGTTGAAAAAAAAATTAAAAAAAAAAATAATGTAACTTAAAGGAAATTCAAATTTGCATAATATTACACAGTGGAAACCTTCCTTTTAGCCACTTCTTATTTTTGATTCCTTAGAAGAGAGTTTAAAAATAATAGAATTGGTTTCTTTGTTTCTATTTGTTTATGTTCTACCTTGTTTGGGGAAGGATATGAAGATGGCTTCCAGGAATGCATGCAATAGAAAAACAGAATTAACAAGGGCTAGGGGAAGGAAAAAAAGGATACAGTAAAAGATAAGTTGTTGGGAGGAGAGTTATTATTAAAATATAGATATGTAAGACTTCGGTCCTAAATATGTCTTCTAATTTGGCTCTTAGCTTCCGGTAGCCAAAGGAAAAATAAAAGTGTCATTTTCATACAATTCATGATGTTTGTTATGGGATAGACGAGTTATTTGGGGGAAATTGTGGCTTTTCCCATATGTAAACTTTCATGTGTTCCCTCACAGAGCAGTAGTGAATGGTGGAGTGGAAGGGGCCACAGCAACATTTCTGTCCTGAAGGGAGAGGGAGAGGGAAAGGGAGAGGGGGAGGGGGAGGGAGAGGGGGAGGGGGAGGGAGAGGAGGGAGAGTCTGGCGCAGGGCTTGATCTCAGGAATCTGGAGATCAGGACAGCTGAACTGCTGAAATCAAGAGGTGGAGTCAGACTCTCAACTGACTGATCCACCCGGGTGCACCTGGTGGTGGTTTTACAAACCCATTTCCTAGAAGATCCTCTGATCTAAGATGAGGACTTTAATTTTTTTTTTTAATGTTTTCATTTATTTTTGAAGGAGAGAGAGAGAGAGAGAGAGAGAGAGCATGAGCGGGGGAGGAGCAGAGAGAGAGAGGGAGACACAGAATCCGAAGCAGGCTCCAGGCTTTGAGCTGTCAGCACAGAGCCCTATGCGGGGCTCAAACTCACAAATTGTGAGATCATGACCTGAGCCGAAGTCAGATGCTCAACCGACTGAGCCACTCAGACGCCCGAGAACTTTACTCTAAAAGCGCAGTTCATGGGAAGTTTAAGAAGCATTATCTACATGTTTAGTTTCTGATAGCTCAGTGCAGCCCAGAATAGCGTGATTTGTGAACTCTTTAGGACTTTTAGGACAATTCCAGGTTAGAAAACACAGTTTGAAGTTAGGATCTCTCTGTGTCCTGAAGTTTGCTGTATTATCAAAGTCTATTCCATACTGCTTGCTTGTTTGCTGGCTTGCTCTTTCTCTCCCTGTCCTTCCTTCCTTCCTTCCTTCCTTCCTTCCTTCCTTCCTTCCTTCCT